>NC_036868.1:16435346-16437082 GCF_002910315.2 Salvelinus sp. IW2-2015 | reverse complement strand
AATTTTTCTGCATCATATTTGGACAGAAAGTTTCAGATTTTTGCAATGTTACGTAGATGGAAAAAAGCTGTCCTTGAAACAGTCTTGATATGTTCGTCAAAAGAGAGATCAGGGTCCAGAGTGACGCCGAGGTCCTTCACAGTTTTTTTTGAGACGACTGTACAACCATCAAGATTAATTGTCAGATTCAACAGAAGATCTCTTTGTTTCTTGGGACCTAGAACAAGCATCTCTGTTTTGTCCGAGTTTAAAAGTAGAAAGTTTGCCGCCATCCACTTCCTTATGTCTGAAACACAGATTTCTAGCGAGGGCAATTTTGGGGCTTCACCATGTTTCATTGAAATGTACAGCTGTGTGTCATCCACATAGCAGTGAAAGTTAACATTATGTTTTCGCATAACATCCCCAAGAGGTAAAATATAGTGTGAAACATATGCACGCACCACTTTTCCATTWTTTTAAATATATAGTGAAAACAATAGTGGTCCTAAAACGTAACCTTGAGGAACACCGAAATTTACAGTTGATTTGTCAGAGGACAAACCATTCACAGAGACAAACTGATATCTTTCCGACAGATAAGATCTAAACCAGGCCAGAACTTGTCCGTGTAGACCAATTTGGGTTTCCAATCTCTCCAAAAGAATGTGGTGYTCGATGGTATCAAAAGCAGCACTAAGGTCTAGGAGCACGAGGACAGAGCCTCGGTCTGACGCCATTAAAACAGCTTTTTCAAAATAATTTGAGAGGAATGGAAGATTCCATATAGGCCAATAGTTTTTTATATTTTCTGGGTCAAGTTTTGGCTTTTTCAAGAGAGGCTTTATTACTGCCACTTTTAGTGAGTTTGGTACACATCCGGTGGATAGAGAGCCATTTATTATGTTCAACATAGGAGGGCCAAGCACAGGAAGCAGCTCTTTCAGTAGTTTAGTTGGAATAGGGTCCAGTATGCAGCTTGAAGGTTTAGAGGCCATGATTATTTAGGATCTCTCCTGATCCTAGGTCCTGGCAGAGTTGTGCAGACTCAYGACAACTGAGTTTTGGAGGAATACGCAGATTTAAAGAGGAGTCCGTAATTTGCTTTCTAATGATTATGATCTTTTCCTCAAAGAAGTTCATGAATTTATTACTGCTGAAGTGAAAGCTATCCTCTATTGGGGAATGCTGCTTTTTAGTTAGCTTTGCGACAGTATCAAAAATAAATTTGGGATTGTTCTTATTTTCCTCAATTAAGTTGGAAAAATAGGATGATCGAGCAGCAGTGAGGGCTCTTCGATACTGCACGGTACTGTCTTTCCAAGCTAGTCGGAAGACTTCCAGTTTGGTGTGGCGCCATTTCCGTTCCAATTTTCTGGAAGCTTGCTTCAGAGCTCGGGTATTTTCTGTATACCAGGGAGCTAGTTTCTTATGACAAATGTTTTTGGTTTTTAGGGGTGCAGCTGCATCTAGGGTATTGCGCAAGGTTAAATTGAGTTCCTCGGTTAGGTGGTTAACTGATTTTTGTCCTCTGACGTCCTTTGGTAGGTAGAGGGAGTCTGGAAGGGCATCAAGGAATCTTTGGGTTGTCTGAGAATTTATAGCGCGACTTTTGATTACTTGGTTGGGGTCTGAGCAGATTATTTGTTGCGATTGCAAATGTAATAAAATGGTGGTCCGATAGTCCAGGATTATGAGGAAAAACATTAAGATCCACAACATTTATTCCATGGGACAAAACTAGGTCCAGAGTATGT
>NC_036868.1:16354252-16428971 GCF_002910315.2 Salvelinus sp. IW2-2015 | reverse complement strand
AAGGTGCGGACTCCGGCCGCAAAATCTGAACCTATAGGGGAGGGTCTGGGTGGGCATTTCACCGCGGTGGCGGCTCTGGTGCGGGACGTAGACCCCACTCCACCTTAGTCTTGGCCCACATATGTGGTGCCTCTGGAGTGGCGACCCTCGCCGCCGACCCCGGACTGAGGACCCTTACAGCGGGCCCCGAAAAGGAGGGAGACTCTGGCAGCGCCGGACAGGCGGGAGACTCTGGCAGCGCCGGACAGGCGGGAGACTCTGGCAGCGCCGGACTGACGGGCGGCTCTGACAGCTCCGGACTGGAGAGAGAACCTGGAGGGAGGAGACGGAGAGACAGCCTGGTGCGTGGGGCTGCCACAGGATCCACCAGGCTGGGGAGACCTACAGGAGGCCTGGTGCGTGGAGGAGGCACCGGATGGACCGGGCTGTGGGGGAGCACTGGAGCGCTGGTGCGCAGCCTTGGCACCACTCCTCCAGGCTGGATGACCACTTTAGCCCGGACCCTCCAGAGTGCAGGCACTGGTTGAACCGGGCTGTGGGGGAGCACTGGAGATCTGGTGCATACCACTCGCACCTCTCCCTTAGGCTCAATGCCCACATTCGCCCGGCACGGGCGGAGCGCAGGCATAGGGCGCACTGCACCCTCCCAGCGCTCCGGAGACACAGCACGCAGAGCCGGCGCAGGATACCCTGGGCCGAAACGGCGTACCGGAGACCAAACACGCTGAGCCGGCACAATACGCCCTGGCTGGATGCCCACTCTCGCATGGCACTTGCGGGGGACTGGCCTATAGCGCTCCGGGCTATGAGCGAGTACTGGCGACACATTGCGCTTGACCGCATAACACGGTGCCTGACCAGTACTACGCTTCTTCCGGTAAGCACGGGGAGTTGGCTTAGGTCTATCGCCTGACTCCACCAGTCTCCCCGTGTTCCCCTCTCGTGCCTGTTGTGCTGCCTTTACCGCATATCGCCACTGCTCAGCTTTAGCTGCCTCCAGTTCTTCTTTGGGGCGGCGATATTCCCCAGCCTGTGCCCAGGGTCCCTTGCCGTCCAATATCTCCTCCCATGTCCATTTCTCCAGATAACGCTGCTTCTCCTTACCCTTTAAAAGGGTTCTTCAAAGAACTTATAGAGGTACCCTCATTGTTTCAATTTGAAGAACCCCTAAAGGATACTCCAGGAACCTTTTTCTTTTTAGAGTGTATGCTGCCCTTCAGTCCCTAGACTTTTTGGCCCAGACGGGGACATGGATCACCCCAGAAAACACTATTTCAGCTGCTCTCCCTTCATCTGACTACGTGTTCTCTCATAGTCAGAGCATCTGATCGTCGCGTTGGAACCTCGGAGCTACTAATTTCTCCTCTGAGATTTTCTCTCTTCTCCCTCACTCAGCTGTACATCTCTTCATTTGAATTCCATGCTGTCACTGTCACTAGTCCACTCAAGCTTAAAATTGTTATTTATTTCCCACCAGGTGCCCTTAGAGTTAATCAATAAACTTGACACCTTGATAAGCTAATTTATTGACGATGGCTCACTGCTCTTCGTACTGGGTGACTTCAACCTCCATATGTCTGCCTTCGATTAATTTCTTTCTAACTCTTTCTTTCCCCTCCTTGCCTCTTGACCTCTCTTTCCCAGTCCCCTTCCACTCACAAGGCAGGCATATGTTTGACCTCATATTTACGAGTCTGCTCACCTACTAATCTCTCTGCAACCCCCCCCCCCCAGCTCTCTGATCACTACCTTGTTTCTTTTTCTGTCTTCCTCTCCTCCAATCCTAGTCCCTCAACCCCTACACAGATGGTCATGCGTCAATCTAAGTGTCACATGATTTGTCACATGATCTCAGTATATATGCACCTGTTCTAAAAGGCCCCAGAGTCTGCAACACCACTAACCAAGGGGCACCACCAAGCAAGCGGCACTGTGAAGACCAAGGAGCTCTCCAAACAGGTCAGGGACAATTGTGGAGAAGTACAGATCAGGGTTGGGTTATAAAAAACATCAGAAACTTTGAACATCCCACGGAGCACCATTAAATCCATTGATAAAAATGGAAAGAATATGGCACCACAACAAAACTGCCAAGAGATGGCCGCCCACCAAAACTCACGAACCAGGCAAGGAGGGCATTAATCAGATAGGCAACAAAGAGACCAAAGATAACCCTGAAGGAGCTGKAAAGCTCCACAGCGGAGATTGGAGTATCTGTCCATAGGACCACTTTAAGTCGTACACTCCATAGAGCTGGGCTTRATGGAAGAGTGACCAGAAAAAAGCCATTGCTTAGAGAAAAAAATAAGCAAACACATTTGGTGTTCGCCAAAAGGCATGTCGGAGACTCCCCAAACATATYGAAGAAGGTACTCTGGTCAGATGAGATTAAAATTGAGCTTTTTGACCATCAAGGAAAATGCTATGTCTGGCACAAACCCAACACCTCTCATCACCTCGAGAACACCATCCCCACAGTGAAGCATGGTGCTGGCAGCATCATGCTGTGGGGATGTTTTCATCGGCAGGGACTGGGAAACTGGTCAGAATCGAAGGAGTGATGGATGGTGCTAAATACAGGGAAATTCTTGAGGGAAACCTGTTTCAGTCTTCTAGAGATTTGAGACTGGGACAGAGGTTCACCTTCCAGCAGGACAATGACCCTGAGCATACTGCTAAAGCAACACTTGAGTGGTTTAAGGGGAAACATTTAAATGTATTGGAATGGCCTATTCAAAGCCCAGACCTCAATCCAATTGAGAATCTGTGGTATGACTTGAAGGAGCTGGAGCGGTGTTGCCTTGAAGAATGGGCAAAAATCCCKGTGGCTAGATGTGCCAAGCTTATAGAGACATAACCCAAGACACTTGCAGCTGTAATTGCTGCAAAAGGTGGCTCTACAAAGTATTGACTTTGAGGGGGTGAATAGCTATGCACGCTCAAGTTTTCAGTTTTTTGTCTTATTTCTTATTTGTTTCACAATAAAAAATATTTTGCATCTTCAAAGTGGTAGGCTTGTTGTGTAAATCAAATGATACACCCCCTAAAAAAAWCATTTTTAATTCCAAGTTGTAAGGCAACAAAATAGGAAAAATGTCAAGGGGTTGAATACTTTCGCAAGCCACTGTAAATATTATCTTAACTCTATTTCTTGAACTGCATTGTTGATTAAGGGCTTGTAAGTAAGCATTTCAAGGTATTCGGCGCATGTGACAAATAAAATTTGATTTGACACTACTTTTCTCTTTCCACCCTTCTGACACCCAGGTGGCAGCACACATCTCTGCATGCCTGGCAGATTCTCAGCTTGGATGTCGACCCACCACCACAAGAAGACGGAGCAGATCTTCCTCCTGGGTAAGCCCTGCCCGCTCCAAGACCTCTCCATCACTGTTGACAACTCCATGGTGTCCACCTCCCAGGCTGCAAACATCAAAGCAGTGACACACTACTGCAGTTTCATGCTCTACAACATCTGTAGAGTACGACGCTAACTCACACAGGAAGCGGCACAGATCCTAATCCAGGCACTTGMCATCTCCCGTCTGGACTACAGCAACTCGCTGTTGGCTGGGCTCTCCGGTTGTGCGATCAAACCCCTGCAACTTATCCAGAACGCTGCAGCACACATGGGGTTCAACCTTCCCGAGTTCTCCCATATCACCCTGCGCCTCTGCACACTCCACTGGCTTCGAGTCGAAGCTCGCATCCACTACAAGATCATGGAACTTGCCTACGGAGCAYCAAGAGGACCTGCCKCTTTTTACCTTCAGGCTATGCTCAAACCCTACACCCCAACCCAAGTACTCCGTTATGCAACTCTGGTCTCTTGGCCCTGCCACACCTACAGGAGGGCAACTCCCGTTCAGCCCATTTCAAGCTTTTCTCTGTCCTGGCCTCCCAATAGTGGAACCAGCTTCCTCTGAAGCTAGGACAGCTTTCCTCTGAAGCTAGGACAGCTTTCCCCTGAAGCTAGGGCAGCGGAGTCCCTTCCCATCTTCCAAAAACATCTCCCCCAAAAAGTATTTCATGAACTAACACTTGCACCTGACTTTACTGATAGCTACCTTATTGAGGAAAAATTTACTTACTATGATTGTGATGTGTGGTTGTCCCACCTAGCTATCTTAAGATGAATGCACTCTGTAAACTGAATGAGTAAAATATAAATGTAAACACCATTCTGCATAAAAGCTCATATAGAGTGTGTCTGAAATGAAGCCTTCAAACTGAAGGATCTAAAATAGCACATTCCAGAAACTCTCTGTAATTTTCATTGTGTGTGGTATAGCATTCACGAAGGCAGCTGCCAGTGAAAGGTGGGGAGGACATGACATTTTCAAATTGCTACTAAACCTGCCACCTCGATGAGAAACGTCAGAGTTCAAGGGCTAGTATTTGTCTTACCTTCCTTTCAGTCTGTCTATCCATTATTGATATTTCTGATTCTTTCTGTGTGTTCTTTTTCCTATCTACACTGTTGACCCGTTAGCAATAGGGATCTGAGTTATACTGCACTAAACCAAGAAGAGACTGAGCTAAAAAAAATCATGTGGAGAGAAAAGAGTTGCAGGACGGATCGATCTGTTAATGGATTTCAGCTCTACACTTAAATGTGAGTAATTCATCACAGAAACCTGACTGTAGTTATTATATTGTATAGATAAATAAATAAACTAAACCCATTAAGATTAGAATTTCTAATAAATGGATATTGCTACTCTTGTTCAAACCTTTGTTTTCCTTAAACGCAGCCAAAACGTTGTTTTATGAGAAAGAGAACTCCATTGATGCACTTAGGCACTATAGCAGCACGTTAACATATTGTTCTAAATAGGCTACATTAAGTAGTGCAGACGTTTGTAATTCACAAATGTGCTGTATGTCCAGCGTTTGGTTTGCTATTTGGCATGATTCTGGCTTTATATTGAAGTGGATCTCCACTATGGTCTGTGAGAACAGGATCGGCTCATGTATGGGAACTGGGAGAATTAAGTTGAGTGTGTTTCAGACTCGTCAGCAGAAAGCCTGCTACTCTCCTTAATACCATACATCGACTGTTAGTTTGCCTCTCTCACACACTTTGATCAGCCTTGACAAACACAAACTGTCTGCAACGCAGTTTCTCTTTTCCCGGTCATCCGTCCTGAGCTAAATACTTTTTCCAATTTCTAAATATCCCTCTTGGTCTCTGGTCTCACCACCACAATAACCCTGTCAGAGACGAGTGTCGGTGACGCATCATCAGTGAAATGCATAGCTACGTCAAAAAATGCATCATGAAAACGCATAGACATTGAGTAAGTGATGTCTGATAGCAGCAGAAACTTCCTCAAAACACATGGTGCAAGTCTGTGATTATGCTGAAGAAGGCTGCTACAGTAAGGACCTCTTGGGCATGGGGGGGGGAACAACATTAATAACAGAAGAGGATCCCCCCCCCAGCAGAGGGAAAAAAACACACTTGTGACATTGTTTGACAGATGCCTCCAGCATGAGTCTGGCAGTGTCTGTGGAAACAGCTGGGAATATAACGTCATTTTAAATGTCATTACTCTTCCTGATAATTAGGAGGAATGGAGCGTTCAGTTATAGCCCATTATGGCCTGTTACTTTTTTGGTCATTACTGGATTTCAAAATGTCTCCAGTTAGCTGTAGCTAATTATCATGGCTTGTGCTCTACATCTGTTGGTCCTTCCATCAAAAAAAAGATGCATGAAAAGCATTGGTAACATTCTACCTCCAACACCAGCGCACTTCATGCCCACATGTCAAAACACATATGCAAAATGTTCTTATCAGCAAGAAGAGCTGTAAAAAAAAAAAAAAACTATTTAATGAGTGGCAGTGAATCTCCACTACCCACGTTAGCATGTTCCAGTGTCATGTGGGGAGGCAGGAAATCTCTGAAGCATGTTGCTGAAATCGCTGACTGAGGTGTCTCCGGGCAGATCTCCAGGGTCATGTATTTTTTTAGAGGTTTCACGCTGATGGAATGACAGTGGGGCAGTGGCGGCCATCTTGGATTGGCTAAACGCTTAATCCCTGTGATCTCACCTCCACTCGGACGAGAGAGAGACAGAGACTGATAAGGGGGGTTGCCTACACTGGGAAAACCCTTTTACAGAGGGAGATTTCGTAGTATATAGTGTTCCTTTTCAATTAAATGTATATTCTTTTGTTGGAAAATTTCAGTGAGCGAAGAATGCCATTCTGTAAGATTATGGACACTATGTCCTTATTAGCTATTGCTTCATATGGAGTACTTTCTCATTACTGCATTGTAATGTGTTGGATGTTGAAATGCTAGGGGTGTAGTGAAATGCTAGGGGTGTAGTGAAATGCTAGGGGTGTAGCGAAATGCTAGGGGTGTAGCGAATGCTAGGGGTGTAGCGAATGCTTGTTGTGTAGCGAAATGTTTGTGAGAGGTATTAGTGGAGAGCTGCCTCCTGTGGAATGKTTAGCTATATATGTCTTAGATTCTGAGTTACTCTATGCCGTGTTTGTGTAGGCTATAAAGTACAGATGCAAACACATAGGATGGATACTATTTACTGTCAATATTTTGGCCTCAATGCCTTTTAGAAGAAAAGTCATGAGCAACATCATAACAAACATGAATTAGAGTGTTTAGGCCTACTGAAATGACTTACGGTTATGCAACGTTGTATTTTTATTATCATTGTTGATTGACAGCACACAAAATGTAGCTAAAGCTCAGAACACTTCTATTTTAAAACCTCATACAAGAGGCCCCAGTTGTTCCTCAAAGCGATAAGCCCTAATTTTAGAATGCTGTGCGGGGCAGTTGATGTTAGCAGCCACTGAGCCACCACAGCAGATGACTGGCTGAGTGAGTAACATGTCATAATAAGCCTCTGATCGTTATTCCCTTTCTTCTATTCCAGGAGCTGCAGGATTCTTGCTCTTCGTTTTGTCCTGACATCCACTCCTCTCATCTTCATGCTGCTATTTTTACATCCACTCCTAACCAGCTCCTAACAACGGTGGGGAATTATGGGCCGCCGCAAACATAACAGGAGGGTAGGATGGAACACTGACAGAGAGGATCATAGTCCCTATTTGGTAATGACATACAGTACATTGGTGGGATTAGTTTGTATGATATTGTATGTTAGTGACAGTGTCATTACATTGTCATGGGTAAAGGTGAAACACTGTTATTTTTCTTAATCTTTGATATTTTGACCACAAGTCAATGAAAATCCATTCTGGCTGTATAGCCTATAGCAAATATGATCAAGGCTCTCATATGGAGAGCCTTGATCAATGCAATTCTAAGTGAACCAGATAGATGCTTGCCTAATACAGTAAGGCRCTTTGACAGGCCGGTATTTTATATTGAAATATAGTTCCATTCATCCACGGGGTTTATCAATTCCTGTGTTTTCCTATTCCGTTCTATCATACATCAATGTCAGTTGTGTTCTCAATCAGAACCCTCTGACACTATGTAATCTGGGCAGAATCCCTGGGTATACTCTACTGAATGGGGGATGCAGCATATTGTCTTCTCAGCCTGAGAAAATTCCATGAAGTGTATTCCTTCCTAGTGATTCCAAGATGCCCCAGATGGAACACTGTGGAATTTTGAAAACCATGGAGTCAGAGTGTAATTTTCCATCGGGTCCCCAGCAGGGTAGGGTGGTGGGTAGTGACGGTGGGCTACTGTACATCCTTGAGTAGGACAACCCCTTACAGCTTGGTAAATAATTGATAATGTTCACAAAGCATTGGAGGGGAAGAGAGGCTGGGAAGGAGGCAGAGGCCCCGCCATAAATAAACCGACAATTATCTCCAGTATGCCATGACTCCTGGATTCACTTGTTTTTTTCCTAATATACWAAATGTCTAAGAGTGACTGAGGCTTCCTGATCTTTTTATAAAACTGTCAGTCGGCATTAATTGTGAATGTTAAAATATGTATTGTCTGTGGCAGAATAGTTTCATGTGAGATCCATCAGATTTCTTGAGGGACTTTGTTAATGTGCCACAGATTGTGCAGAGACCCTCGACATTGCATTCTACATAAATTATGAAATATGTTTTCTCAAATTGGGATCTGGATGCAGTGAGATTCAGGTGAATCCAGTGGAGACTGGGAGGCCATTACACACAGAGAACAGGATGGAGACAAACATTTTACCTCATTTGTTTTTGTGTCTAAGGATGGGATGGGATGGGGGAGGTCGTGTTTGTGTTTCTGCACATTTACCTGAGCGCATCTGTGGAAATAAATATTTCAACAATTCCTCTGAGGACTATTTGTTATGTATTTTGTATGTATTCCTTGCCAGGGTAAAGCCACACAAGCAGGTAACGTCAGGGGTAATCCATCATCTCAAATGAGAAATCTTATAGGAACAACACCATGCTATTGTATAATATTGCACAAATACAAAATACAAACCCCAGAGTAAATCTGAATGGTTTATACCATAAAGCTTGCCAGCCAGTTTAACTAAGTGGCAACGCATGCATGTTATTTTCAGAATCAGTCTTTTCAGACCACCATCGTAGCAGAGCCAAACGATCAGAGTTTAATTTCCTTGAAAGCTTCCATTTGTGTGTGATAAAGGAAATGTCACATAAAACTACACTCATCGATTGAGTGTAAACATAAAACAAATCTCTGCCATATATTACGGCCATTAGGGCTAGTTGGTTTGTGGCAGGCAAGCAGGAAGAAGGGTGGCTTGTGAGAGGTTTAACCACAAGAGGTCCCATGGGTAAAACAGGGAGCACACCCCCCCATTAGTCACTGGTAAATCAGCCTAATGCCTGCTGTAGAATTTTACAGCAGCACCAATAGCAGCACCAATTCAGCTCATGATGACCATGTCTACTAGTCCAAAAACAGGTTTTCTTCCCGCAGGTTTTCTTCCTCAGCCTTTTCCCAGGCTTTGTGTGGGTGTATTGAGGACTTAAGGTGTTTCACATTGGATTTGGGAAAAGTGGGTCTCCTTCCAAAATCAAATCACATTTTATTCGTCACATGCTTCATAAACAACAAGCGTAGAGTAACAGTGAAATGCTTAGTTAGGGCCCTTCCCAACAATGCAGAGAGAAAAAAATAATAATAATAGAAAAATAATGACACAAGGAATAAATACACAATGAATAATGATAACTTGGCTATATACACAGTGTACCAGTACCGAGTCGATGTGCAMGGGTACAAGGTATTGTAACTGAGGTAGATATGTACAAGTAGGATACAGTGGCTTGCGAAAGTATTCACCCTCATTGGCATTTTACTATTTTGTTGCCTTACACCCTGGAAATAAAATAGATGTTATTATATAATTTGATTTACACAACATGCCTTCCACTTTGAAGATGCAAAATATTTTCTTTAGTGAAACAAACAAAAAACTAAGACAAAAAAAACTGAAAACTTGAGCATGCATAACTATTCAACCCCCCCAAAGTCAATACTTTGTAGAGCCACCTTCCGCAGCATCTGCAAGTATCGTGGGGTATGTCTCTATAAACTTGGCACATCTAGCCACTGGGATTTTTGCCCATTCTTCAAGGCAACACTGCTCCAGCTCCTTCAAGTTGGATGGGTTCCGCTGGTGTACAGCAATCAAGTCATACCACAGATTCTCAATTGGATTGAGGTCTGGGCTTTGACTAGGRCATTCCAAGACATTTAAATGTTTCCCCTTAAACCACTCAAGTGTTGATTTAGCAGTATGCTTAGGGTCATTGTCCTGCTGGAAGGTGAACCTCCATCCCAGTCTCAAATCTCTGGAAGACTGAAACAGGTTTCCCTCAAGAATTTCCCTGTATTTAGCGCCATCCATCATTCCTTCAATTCTGACCAGTTTCCCAGTCCCTGCCYATGAAAAACATCCCCACAGCATGATGCTGCCACCACCATGCTTCACTGTGGGGATGGTGTTCTAATGGTGATGAGAGGTGTTGGGTTTGTGCCAGACATGACGTTTTCCTTGATGGCCAAAAAGCAACATTTGTCTCATCTGACCAGAGTACCTTATTCCATATGTTTGGGGAGTCTCCCACATGCCTTTTGGCAAACAGAAAACATGTTTGCTTATTTTTTTTCTGGCTACTCTTCTGTAAAGCCCCGRTCTGTGGAGTGTACGGCTTAAAGTGGTCCTATGGACAGATACTKCKATCTCCACTGTGGAGCTTTGCAGCTCCTTCAGGGTTATCTTTGGTCTCTTTGTTGCCTCTCTGATTAATGCCCTCCTTGCCTGGTTCGTGAGTTTTGGTGGGCGGCCCTCTCATGGCAGGTTTGTTGTGGTGCAATATTCTTTCCATTTTTGAATAATGTATTTAATGGTGCTCCGTGGGATGTTCAAAGTTTCTGATATTTTTTTATAAACCAACCCTGATCTGTACTTCTACACAACTTTTTCCCTGATCTGTTTGGTTAGATCCTTGGTCTTCATAATGCCGCTTGCTTGGTGGTGACCCTTGGTTAGTGGTGTTGCAGACTCTGGGGCCTTTCAGAACAGGTGCATATATACTGAGATCATGTGACAGATCATGTGACACTTAGATTGCACACAGGTGGACTTTATTTAACTAATTATGCCACTTCTGAAGGTAATTGGTTTCACCAGATCTTATTTAGGGGCTTCATAGCAAAGGGGGTGAATACATATGCACGCACCACTTTTCCGTTTTAGTTTTTTAGAATTTTTTGAAACAAGTAATTTTTTTCATTTCGCTTTACCAATTTGGACTATTTTGTGTATGTCCAATACATGAAATCCAAATAAAAATCTATTTAAATTACAGGTTGTAATGCAACAAAATAGGAAAAACGCCAAGGGGGTGAATACTTTTGCAAGGCCCTGTAAGACTCAATCTAGTCAAAATGCAAAGAGCATTAGAGCACCACTCTGTCTGTTAAAAGTAATTATTTTATGGATGCAAATATCTTCATGGCTACTCAGTCACTGACTGAATTCAGCATCATCGTGCTTGGTACTTCAATATTTGATTGGGGCTCAAACCTGAATGTACCAGACAAAATGTGTCAGTTCTGAATGTATTTAAAAGGATACTAGAGGATTTTAGCATTCTATTAGATAGCCATAGACTTCCATTCATTGCGCTAACTCTAGATAGCATTGCCTTGCTAAACTACCTCAAACTTGCTTCATACTAGACACAAAGACATAAAAATGGTATTCATAAAGGGCCTCATTGTCAAAATCCTGAAGTATCCCTTTAATACAATGAAGGTCTTGATGACAGCACTCTGGATTCTATGGACAAATGACTGTTGCTAGAGGTTTCAAAATGCTTTCTCCCATTCTATGCCAAATGAAAGCGAACCAGTCAGGTTAAAGGTTGACTTGATGGTGAAGGGCAACATTCAGCGAGGGGAAGTGTGCCCAAAGCATCAACCTGCAACAAGGTCAAATGAAAGGGTTGTTTAACAACCCAGCGATGCAGCACCACCGTGGTGGGCCTTTATGAGCAATGGCATGTCATCTCTTCCATCTGAAGCAATCTCATGATAGATTTTATGACAGTGCTCTGCTCCTAAATGGTAAGGGGTAGGAAACGACTGTGGGATGTGCTGTACCTGTGCATCACGTCCTGTGTTATTGTGATTTCATATTTCAGGCCCTGGAAAGATCATTTACATCCAGTCAGTGGAATTGATATTTGACAGAGGCAGATCCCAATATAGCGCGTATTGTGTATGGTGGGATGAATATCTCCACAGTAGAGGTAAAAGAAACAGCCTACTCCCTCCTACAGTATAGTAATCTTATTACTTGCCAAACCTCTTCCTTGAATTTGGCCTTAGGATATGTCATGTATTCTTGGGTTTGTTTGTCTGCGTCCGTGCTTGCGTGTGTTTTCCGCGTGGAGAGTGATGTGTCTGCAATGCTAATAGTGTCATTCCACAGCAGGCCACACAGTAGTACACACACACAGAGAGCTCCTGAACTAGCAAACACCTATCGTGACTATGAATCTGCAGCTTAGACCCACTGCAAGGCTGCTTTACAGACGTGTTAGTGTGATAAACATCTTAAGTCTGTTCCTATCATCCTATCAGACCCWGCCTCCCCCATCCGGATATTGAATTATCAGCCATTCCAAACACACCAGGAAGACAGTAACTACAGCAATCTGTTAGGAAAATTTCCCAAGGGCACTATATAAGGTTTCTTTGTAGGATGGAAGTTATTCTGGGCCTGTTTATTGCCTGTTTACAGGCTGTCTGTAGATAACAGTATATTACCTAAATTACCTTTCCTGCAAGAGCTACTGCAACAATAGCTCTGGTTAGTTGTCACAAAAATGATTATATACAAATTATTWAAAAAATGTACACTCACATTTTAAACCATGCATGGTCACATTTCTCTAAGTGCATATCTAAGGACCCTACAATGGCTCAAAAGCAGAAGAGCTGACATATAGTGACGCTACGGTGGCATGACCATAATATTGAACATGAAAGAATGACGTTTAATTTGACGATTTTCTCCAGTAGACTTTGTCAACCACTTTGAATAGAAGGTTGATGACATCCGCTCCTCATTCACTCAGCCTATTGAGTCCACTGGTCCACTCACACAGAACTACCCTATGCTTTACATCTTTCTGCCCTCTCTCCAGATGAAATCCTGCGAATAGTGAGGTCCAGCTGCCAGGACAACCTGCTCGCTCAACCCCATCCCCTCCTCCCTTCTCCAGATAATCTCTGGAGACCTTCTCCCATTCCTCACTTCCCTCATCAACTTATACCTGACTACTGGCTGAATCCCCTCTGACTTCAAAATGGCCAGAGTTGCTCCCCTCCTCAAGAAACCAACACTCGACCCCTCTGATGTCAAAAACTACAGACCGGTATACCTTCTTTCTTTTCTTTCCAAAACACTTGAGCGTTCTGTCTCTGACCAACTCTCTCGCTATCTCTCTCAGAACAATCTTCTTGACCCTAACCGTCAGACGGGTCACTCAACCAAGGCTGCTCTCCTCTGTGTCACGGAGGCTCTCCGCACTGCCAAAGCTGACTCTCTCTCCTCTGTTCTCATCCTCCTTGATCTATCCGCTGCCTTCGACATCGTGAACCATCAGATCCTCCTCTCCACCCTCTCAGGGCTGGGCGCCTCAGACTCTGCACATTCTTGGATTGCACCCGCGTGGCTACCAGGTGACGTGGAGAGGATCTGTGTCTGCACCATGTACACTCACTACTGGTGTCCCCCAGGGCTCAGTTCTAAACCTATCCTCTGTATACAGCAAGTCACTCCGCTCGGTCTCTCCTATCACTGTTACGCGGTTGACACTCAACTACTTTTTTCCTTCTCCCCTTCTGACACATCTCTGCATGCCTGGCAGGTATCTCAGCTTCAATGTTGTCCCACCACCTCAAGCTCAACCTCAACAAGATGGAGCAGCTTTTCCCCCCGGGGAAGGCCTGCCCGCTCCAAGACCTCTCCATCACAGTTGACAACTCCATGGTGTCCCCCTCCCAGAGTGCAAAGAACCTTTACGTGACCCTGGACAACACCCTGTGTGTGACCCTACCTCACCCAGGAAGCAGTGATCTTGTCATCTCCCGTCTGGACTACTACAATTCGCTGTTGGCTGGGTTTCCCAAACCCCTACAACTTATCCAGAACGCTGCAGCCAACCTGGTGTTCAACCTTCCCAAGTTCTCCCATGTTATCCCGCTCCTCCGCACACTCCACTGGCTTCGAGTCGAAACTCACATCCACTACAAGACCATGGTACTTGCCTACAGAGCAGTAAGAGGAACTGCCCCTCCCTATATTCAGGTTATGCTCAAACCCTATAGCCCAACCTGAGTTCTCCGATCTGCCACCTCTGGTCTCTTGGCCCTCCCACCCCGACCCAATGGTGGAATCAGTTTCCCCCTAAAGCTAGGAGTCCCTGCCCATCTTCCAAAAACATCTGAAACGCCCCCCCCCCCCCCCCACCCCTCCCACACACACACACTTTATTGAGAGGAAATGTTGTAGATAAGAGCGTCTGCTGATTGACTAAAATGTCAAATGTAAATGTTTCCTTGTGCTGCAAACAACAGCTATGTTGAACTGAGAAACTGTTGCCAGCTTCATGAGTGCTTGAGCCAACTTACAACATGAAGAAACAGAACATCATCAAGATGCAGATACCCTGATCTACTCAGCCAAAACACTGGCTCCAACTATCTGTGATGATATGTGGCCAACATATCAATCATATTTGAATTGAATTTGACAAAATAATATCCTGAAATTGAAAGGAAATTAACGGTAGAGCAATCTTGGACAGCTCCAGGTTAACAAACTAATAAGGACTGCTGAGGGAGGGGATACGCTATTATAGTAAATCAAATATAAGACAAATAAACAGAGGATTAAATGAGGTGTGAGGAAAGGGAAATTAGGAGGTACAGGGGGCAGAAGGTAATGGACGTTGTTGTTTAAAAAACACAAGATATAATAAATCTCCCCTGAAGAATCATTTGTTATTCTGGTAACTTCTTACATAAGAGAATACCAGAGACTTTGCTGTCTGTGGTGATGGATGGTTAAGGACCCTAGTAACACCTTCACAACAACTGTAGGTTGTTCCTATTCCATACTGGACTGTATCATAAACAAACCAGAGAATGTACCTGATTTAATATTATCATCCAGGTCAAAATAAGCCCATTTTATGTTTCTTGGTTTAATTACATTGATGTGTTTTTTCAGCCAATCCACATCCTGTGATCTTTCCTCAGGTCACGTTGTGGTCAAGCAGAAGTAGCCCATAGCAACTGCCGGACAGAACACTCCTCTGGAGACTCCCATCAGTTCTGGAGCCGTTTCTAACTTCCCTATGGCTCATTTCATCACACAATCTGAAGAGAGACAATTTAGAGAAATTGGGAGGAAATATGGTTATAGGAGGATATCCAAGCTCCAACCCGCGCTGGTGTTCTGAATATATCAAAGGGAATGGGACTTCGTGGATATAAAGGGGGGGGGGGGGGGCGGTAGAATGTTGTCCTTCTTTACAGGAGCGAGCAGTGAGATGCGAAGTGGTTTGGGTACCTTGAAGTACTGTTTTTTTCTATCAAAACATCATTAACATTTGCTGCATAGCCATTTGTAAGGTCCATCATGAAGACACAACTTTGCTCATTTTTTTTTTGTTTAATGATAAACATGATATCGATTTTGTTGCCATGGGTCCCCAGAGAAGAATTACACATTACATCTGAGGAAATGTTTCTGCTGCTGCCAGAGAGCAGGGACCTACAGAAAGGTTAAGTCTCAAAGATGTTTTAATTAGGAGCACTAATGAGGGAGCAGAATGATATGGGTAAACTTTCAGTACGGATATACAGTGCAGCCCAAATTCTACCCACCAGTGACAACACCAGAGGGCCTATTGGTTTCTGCTCTATTTTCCCAGCGGTACTGTGTATTTGCAACTTCCATGAATTAATATTGCCAATAAAATCTATTCCAAATACTCTACCTCTTTTTTTCTTTCTTACTTGTCTGTCCTACCAGAGCTGTTGCTCTCATTTTCTCTGTCTCCTAGCTGCCTAGACGTTTCACCATAACGTTCCATGAGGAGAGGACAGAGTTACTAAAAATGACTTGTCTGCATCCATTTCTGTCAGCCAAGCATGTCATACATAATCAATTACGCTTAGCATGTATGGATTGGGTTTCCGGATAGGAGAGTCTCTCTCACGGCCCAGTGAAAGTCTATGGAGACTGCAGCAGACAGCCAGTGTTGCTATCAGGAATGAGTAATTCCCTGGTGGTAATAGTATGCCTTCATTCCTCCATCCCAGCCCATTCTCCTCCAGTCACATCTAGTCATATACATCACATCACCATGGATCCATCTGCTCCGTCTGCTGCCTGCATGGCTGGAGGGGCCTGCCTGCCTGCCTGGCAGTGTGAATGAACCAAAGAGAGGAAAAAAGTGAGATTCAATGTTGATGGTGGTGAGAATAACATTGTGTAGAGTAGAATAGATGGTAAACTGTGGTGGGTTTAGTGGCGGATGTGTTGTGAATCCTAAATGAAAGGTGTGCAGTGTGCAGTATGGCAGAGCGGCCAGTGTTCAACGAGCCATGGGTGTCATGCTACGTTGACAAAGTTGGGTCCCTGGGCGCCCTGTGTCACGACCTGTTTACACCTCTACAAGATCTGTGCCTTTCCTCTCAGTTGAACAGGTGACAGCTGAAATATACAGCAGTGAAGAAACTGCGGTAAGCTGTGCTTCAGGGATTCATTTCGTATTGTAACTGTACCCATCTCTCTGCACATAGCTACTGTACAGTACATGATGATGTTTACGCTATAAGATATAGAGGTGAAAGAAAGAGTCTGTTTATGCTTGTTTTGTTTGAAGCTACTGGTTTTAGAACACCTACTCATTCAAGGGTTTTTCTTTATTTTTACTATGTTCTACGTTCTATAATAGTGAAGACATCAAAACTATGAAATAACACATATGGAATCATCTAGTAAGCAAAAAAGTGTTAAACAAATCTAAATATATTTGAGATTATTCAAATAGCCACCCTTTGCCTTGATAACAGCGTTGCACACACTTGGTATACTCTCAACCAGCTTCATGAGGTAGTCACCTGGAATGCATTTTAATTAACAGGTGTGCCTTCTTAAAAGTTCATTTGTGGAATTTCTTTCCTTCCTAATGCGTTTGAGCCAATCAGTTGTGTTATAACAAGGAAGGGGGAGGGGGTATACAGGAGAAGCCCTATTTGGTAAAAGACCAAGTCCATATTATGGCAAGAACAACTCAAATAAGCAAAGAAAAATGACAGTCCACCATTACTTTAAGACATGAAGGTCAGTCAATGCTGAAAATGTCAAGAACTGAAAGTTTCTTCAAGTGCAGTCGCAAAAACTATTAAGCGCTATGATGAAACTGGCTCTCATGAGGACCGCCACAGGAATGGAAGACCCAGAGTTACCTCTGCTGCAGAGGATAAGTTCATTAGAGTTACCAGCCTCAGAAATAGCAGCTCAAATAAATGCTTCACAGAGTTCAAGTAACAGACACACCTCAACATCAACTGTTCAAAGGAGACTGTGTGAATCAGGCCTTCATGGTCGAATTGCTGCAAAGAAACCAATAAAGGACACCAATAATAAGAAGAGACTTGCTGGGGCCAAGAAACAAGAGCAATGGACATTAGACCAGTGGAAATGTGTCCTTTGGTCTGGAATCCAAATTTGACATTTTTGGTTCCAACCACCGTGTCTTTGTGAGACGCGGTGTAGGTGAACAGATGATCTCCGCATGTGTATTTCCTACCGTAAAGCATGGAGGAGGAGGTGTTATGGTGTGGGGGTGCTTTGCTGGTGACACTGTCTGTGATTTATTTAGAATTAAAGGCACACTTAACCAGCATGACTACCACAGCATTGTGCAACGATACGCCATCCCATCTGGTTTGTGCTAAGTGGGACTATCATTTGTTTTTCAACAGGACAATGACCCAACACATCTCCAGGCTGTGTAAGGCTATTTTACCAAGAAGGAGAGGGATGGCGTGCTGCATCAGATGACCTGGCCTCCACAATCACCTGACCTCAACCAAATTGAGATGGTTTGGGATGAGTCGACCACAGKGTGAAGGAAAAGTAGCCAACAAGTACTCAGCGTATGTGGAAACTCCATCAAGATTGTTGGAAAAGCATTCCAGGTGAATATGGTTGAGAGAATGCCAAGAGTGTGTAAAGCTGTCATCAAGGCAAAGGGTGGCTATTTGAAGAATCTCAAATATAAAATATATTTTGATTTGTTTAACACTTTTGGTTACTACATGACTTCATATGTGTATTTTCATAGTTTTGATGTCTTTACTAMTATTCTACAATGTAGAAAATAGTCAAAATAAAGAAAACCCCTTGAGTGGGTAGGTGTTCTAAAACTTTTGACCGGTAATGTATGTTACAACGAAGCAATAGAAATGTGCATGGCTCTCTTCATTTAAATCCAGCTCTCATTTCCTGGTTCTGCTGCTATCTAGCATCCCTGGATGTTTCTGTATAACCTGGTTAGAAAGAAGTCTATTTTTTGGATTAACACATGTTTCATAGCATTAGATGGTTGCCTGATAATGAGGTCAGGGAAAGAAAGGGAATGGAAGAGAGGGATCTGGTTTGTCTAATGCCGCAACAACACTGTGATAAAAGACACTCAACAGTGGGGTACTCTTTCATTATCTCGCTTTTCCAACAAGGCAGAATTATTTAGGGAATTAGAATCACAGAAACTGTGTCACTGAGTCATTTTTCAGGGGAAGGTTTGGTTGGTAGTCATTTCATAAAGTGCCTCTTTCTATTTGAACTTGTACAGGAGAGCTGAGGTTTGATAGTGACCCATAAAGATTAGCCACCAGTGAGGGCTGGCCATCTGGACAGTGATGGCATCACTTATGACATCATAGAGGTTAATAGTTCATCGTCCAGGAGAAACACCTCTGATTCAAGCACATTGATTCAAACCTGAGTAGGGTTTCAACTGGGAATTCTGGAATTTGGGCAAAGTTACCAGAATTTTGCAACCCTAAACCTGAGCAGATATCATGAGATTGCCCCTACAATAGCCCACCAGGTTCTGTGTATCTGACCACGTCCCCATAGCAGTCTGATTGTGTCCCCTTCAGTGACCACAGACTCGCCACACACCTGGCAGGGTGTAACGGCAGTGGATTTAACTGCAGTGTTTATTGAGTGGCCCAGAGGTACCCAGAGCATTCAGTGAGTAACACATGAAGGTCAGAGTTGATGACCCAGCTCAATCTGGGTCCTGGAGAAAAGAGGGAGGGATCTGGGAGCCACTGCAGGGCATGTTGATCTTGTCAATATGATTTCACAAATTATTTGAAACATTTTCACATTGTGTTTCGTTCAAGATATGGCCTAAGAGTGTGTATTCAGAAATAGAGGTCTTGAACACTGACAACCTGTCACGTGTGATGTGGGGTGGGCATTCTATGTTTGGTTTTCTAGGTTTCTTTATTTCTATGTTCTGGCCGGGTATGGTTCTCAATCAGGGACAGCTGTCTATCGGTGTCTCTGATTGAGAATCATACTTAGGCAGCCTTTTTTCCCACCTAATGTGTGGGTAATTATTATCTTCCGTGTGTGTTTGTGTGCACCTCGGTCACGTTCTTTGCTGTTTACCTGTTTGTTTTTGTTTGTTAAGGTTTCACTCCTATTAAAAGATGTGGAACGACACGCACGCTGCGCCTTGGTTGTTTTATGACAGGGAGTTTGAGGATAGCGAGCGTGACAGAATTACCCACCACAAGAAGACCAAGCAGCGTGCGCCAACATGGAGGACGAGTTGGACCGGGAAGGAGAGAATGGCAGAGGACAAGACCCGGTCACGGAAGCCCGAGAGGCAGCTCCCAAATTTTTTGGGGAGGGGCACACGGGGAGATTGGCAGAGTCGGAGTTTAGACCTGAGCCAACTCCCCGTGCTTACCGTGGGGAGCATGTGACTGGTCAGGCACCGTGTTATGGGGTGATGCGCACAGTGTCTCGAGTGAGCATTCACAGGACAGTGTGCTCTGTGCCAGCGTCCTGCATTAGCCGGGTGGAAGTGGGCATCCAGCCAGAACGGGTTGTGCCAGCTCTGCGCTCGAGACCTCCAGTGCACCTCCACGGCCCAGTGTATCCGGTGCCTCCGCCAAGAACCAAGCCTCCTGTATGTCTCCCCAGCCTGGTGAGCCCTGTGGCAGCTCCACGTACCAGACTGCCCATACGTCTCCTCACTCCAGTGATGATCCATGGTAAGAAGCCTCCAGTGATGATCCATGGCAAGAAGCCTCCATTGATGATCCATGGCACGAAGCCTCCAGTGAGGAGTCATGGCATGAAGCCTCCAACGACGGCCTCCAGTCCGGAGCCTCCAGCGACGGCCTCCAGTTCGGAGCCCCCAGCGACGGCCTCCAGTCCGGAGCCCCCAGCGACGGCCTCCAGTCCGGGGCCCCCAGCGACGGTGCCCAGTCCGGGGCCCGCAACGAGGGTGCCCAGTCCGGGGCCCGCAACGAGGGTGCCCAGTCCGGGGCCCGCAACGAGGGTCCCCAGTCCGGGGTCGGCGACGAGGGTTCCCGCACCGGAGCTGGAGCGGGGTCTGCGTCCCGCACCGGAGGTGGAGCGGGGTCTGCGTCCCGCACCGGAGCCGCCACCGATGTAGATGCCCACCCGGACCCTCCCCTATAGGTTCAAGTTTGCGGCCGGGAGTCTGCACCTTTGGGGGGGGGGGGCGACTGTCACGCCCTGACCTTAGAGAGACATTTTATTTCTCTATTTGGTTAGGTCAGGGTGTGATGTGGGGTGGGCATTCTATGTTTGGTTTTCTAGGTTTCTGAATTTCTATGTTTTGGCCGGGTATGGTTCTCAATCAGGGACAGCTGTCTATCGTTGTCTCTGATTGAGAATCATACATAGGCAGCCTTTTTTCCCACCTAATGTGTGGGTAATTATTATTTTCCGTGTTTGTTTGTGTGCGGTTGCGTCACGTTCTTTGCTGTTTACCTGTTTGTTTTTGTTGGTTAAGTTTTTCACTCCTATTAAAAGATGTGGAACGACACGCACGCTGCGCCTTGGTTGTTTTATGACAGGGAGTTTGAGGATAGCGAGCGTGACACAACCTCAATTCTACTTCACTAATAAGACTACACAGTCTCTAAAATGAAACACTCCTTTGAGTCCAGTTTAAGAGTGAAACAGAATAAGAAAGGTAACTCAATGTCTTTTAAAAACAGCCTATAACACAACCTCTGCGGCGGTGAAGAAAGCCAAGGCCCCAAAAAATCAATCCAATAGCGCCACAGAGCACACTCAGTAATGAGAACGGAGTTGAGGAACTGGCAACAATGGGACCCTTAATAAACTCAATCCCTGGCCTGCATCTAAAGCGGCAATCTTTTGGATCCTATTGTTGTGTGTATAATGTACAGTATTGATTAGCTGTGCATTTACATCAAGGTGAACTCTAGGGACATTGCTATGTGGACCCCAGTGTAGTTTGTCTGGCTGGCTAACAATCACATCCTTCCTGGAGATATTTTCCAGGCTGATTTAAAGGATGCTGACTTCACTGTCTACTAAAGTTAAATTAAAAAGCAGGGCCCTTCTGATTGAAAGGCAGGCAAAACTCTTACTGAAATGATAAAAGAGATAGACAGTGGAAGAGAGAATAAGAGAGGAGAGGAGAAAAGAGGAGGTGCTAGGCACAGAGAATAGACTGGGTTAGAACAAAGCGCTGATCCAGCACACCATGTCCTACCCAGATCGGCTGATGCTCGCTGGCAAATTTAGAAAGGCGTGCAGGCAGGCATTGTTACTCAGTCCTCAGTGTGCAGAATCACTCTCAGTGAGACCGCTTTGACTTTGCAGCATTCTCTCATTGAGCCAGTGCAGCACGACAGGCAGCTCTCTCTCTCTCTCTCATCTCTTCATCAGTTAGGCCTGATAGAGTTCCCTAGATTGACACACGGTGGCTATTCACAATCAACATCACAGAGAAAAAGAGATGAAGTTGAACCTTTACTGAGGAACATTGAGAATCATCCATACTGTGGGCTACTGTATGTCTTTCAGCTGTACACTATGTCCGTTGCAGCAAGAACTCATGCACTGTATATTACTTTGAAAGTGGTCAATTGTTTGTGTAAAATAATTACATTTATTCAAGTTTCAAAAAACCTATAATTTTATACTGGACTGGAGACATGATAAGATAACATTTCATAAAGGCAGATGGAGAGGAAAGAGGAAAGCAATGAAACACCGTCCTCTAGTTGTTTGTCTCTATAACACAGTGCCAATAACGTGCTGTACATTACCAGTAGGCTACAGTACATTTTCACACAGGTTTGTACGGTGGTTTATTCATTCCTTATAGACTGTAAAAATCTATTCCGTTTTTGTGTGGATGGAGGGACAAAGCACAACTTGGTGCAACAGGGATGACTAATCAGCAACTTGTCAGGGACGTTCACGTCCCAAGGTCGCTGAGGTTTTACAGTAACTCTCTTTCACCCAACTGGCTAGACTGAAATATGTTGTGTGCTATAGCACATATAAAATGGTGCCCACACAGACTCGTTTTGCAGTAAAACTTCCTGTACATAATCTGCTCTGGTTCCTATGCGTAGTTACCTGCAAAATGCTCAGTAATGTGTATTCACAAGACTTGAATAAGCTCAGAGAATGATAACCTATTGAATCATATATCATATCGTGTTGGGGTGATATCTCACTATCAATCAAATGTTATTCATCACATGCTTCGTAGACAACAGGTGTGGAGTAACAGTGAAATGCTTACTTACGGGCCCCTCATCAACAATGCAGAGAGAAAGAAAATAGAGAAGTAATAGAAAAGTAATAACACGTAATAATAAAAGTAATAATGAATACACAATGAGTAACGATAACTTGGCTATAAACACAGGGTACTATTATTGTGTAACTAGGAATAAAGTGACAGATAATAAACAGTAGCAATTACAGTACCTGTGAGTAAATGTCTGGAATGCATCAAACTCGTCCATACAAAATACATCAGAGTGTGTTGGGTCATGTAGATAACACCTAGAGATAAGGCCTCACCACAGGGCAGACTCTCCTCTGAAATGGAAAATGGCAAGAGATTACCATGGATAGTGAGTGTGCAGAATAGATCTAATCTTTAAACCATGCCTCCCTGGTTGTGTACAAAACTGCCCTTGGATATTGCCTGAGAACACAGTCGTGAGTAAAGAGCCATCTTAAAAGGATGGTTGTGTATGGAGACTCTCTTTGCTCAAGAACCCTATACAAATACTTGGAGGGTGCCCCAGAAAATGAAATCAAAATACTTAAAGGCCCAGTTCAGTTACACTGTCCCCCAAATGTATTTTACTTTTATTGGAATGTATAAACCACCTTCCACCAAAAGTGTGTTTTTTGATCAGTTTAATAACATGCTTAGGGAATGTGATTTTGGGAAAGAGGTAATCTTAATGGGAGATTTTAACATTAATTATGAAGACAAGTCTTGTAGAAAAACCATCAAATGGATCACTAATACCTTTGACCTTACACAACCTGTCACGTTCCTGACCTGTTTTCTGTTAGTTTTTGTATGTGTTAGCTGGTCAGGACGTGAGTTTGGGTGGGCAGTCTATGTTTTCTGTTTCTATGTTGGTTTGGGTACCTAATATGGTTCTCAATTAGAGGCAGGTGGTTTTCATCTCCTCTGATTGAGAATCATATTAAGGTAGGTGGGGTCACATTGTTTGTTTGTGGGTGGTTGTCTCCTGTGTCTGTGTCTATGTTGCACCATACGGGACTGTTTCGTTCGTTCGTCATTTTGTGTAGTCATTTTCCTGTTCGTGAGTTCTTCGTGTTTCATGTAAGTTCGTCGTCCAGGTCTGTCTACTCCGTTTGTTGTTTTGTTAGTTTCAAGTGAAGTTCGTGTTTTCGTATTTTCTTTAATAAAATATGTCATATCACGACGCTGCATTTTGGTTCAATCCCTGCTCCTCCTCTTTGGATGAAGAGGAGGAGGAACGCCGTTACACAACCAGGGTGACTTGTTGTTCTAAAACACAGATTGATCTGGTGTTCAGTAATAAACCAGAGAGAGTGACTAAATCATTAATTATGGTTACTGGGCTGTCTGATCATAATCTGACACTTATAGCCAGAAATCTTTCCAAGAACAGGTTTAACCTCTCTACTGTTAAAAAGCCTGTTCTGCTCAGAATACCTAAGAGTGAAATAAATTATTTTGAAAATGCAATTGAGGGAATTAACTGGAATGATCTTTTGTCCTATACAGATAGGGTAGCTGATAGTCAGGTGTTTCTATCCACAATCCAGACTACAATAAATGGCTTCTTAAAGAAAATCAAATCCAAACCTGGCCAAAAGAATACTCTTCTTTAGCAAAATTGAGAAATCTGGAAACTGCTGAAAGAATGAGATCATGCTCTAAAAACAGCCCTGAAGTCCAAATTAGAGCATGACAGACGTAGGTTTACCATGGTGAGAAATAATGTGATGAAAGAAATCAGACAGGCCAAGGATAACTTTTTTATCAACATAATTGGTGAAGCAAAGGGAAATTCTAAATTGATCTTGGAGAATCTAAAAAAAGTTAACAGGGAAAGACCATAGTAACACTGCAAAAAGACTAGAAATCAATGTGAATGACAGTCTAACAGAGGATGCAGTCGAAATAGGAACAGCATTCAATTCCTACTTTGTTGACTCTGTCAAGATACTGACACAGAACCCCTCCACTGGTTTCTTGGGCTCAGTGCTAGTGAATGACATTCAACCTGTCTTCATCATAAGGGAGGTTTCTGAGTCAGAGGTAAAAAAGGTCATTAGTTCACTAAAGAACTCTAAAGCCAAATATGTCTTTGGGCTGGAATCTACCTTTCTTAAAAACTACAAAGAGTCACTCATTGGCCCAATTACTAAGGTCACCAATACATCTATTAGTCAGGGGGTCTTTCCAACGTTCTGGAAGTTGGCCATAATAACGGCAATCTTTAAATCAGGTGACCCTGCTGACGTGAGTAACTACAGGCCCATCAGTATACTACTACCTGTGGTGTCGAAGGTTGCTGAAAAGTGTGTAGCAGAGCAACTGATTGCCCACGTTAACAACAGCCCCTTTACATTACACTCCATGCAGTTTGGCTTCAGAGCAAAACACTCCACAGAAACGGCCAATTGCTTTCTTCTGGAAAATGTGAAGTCCAAGATTGACAAAGTGGGCATTGTTGGGGCTGTATTTTTAAACCTAATGAAAGCTTTTTGTCACAGGTTCCATTCATTTTATTGTTGTTCCCTTAGGTTACCGCTGGAGGGCACCCTTGCCTTGTGTTCTAGTTTCCAGGTTACTCTAATTATTACTTATTGGTTTCACCTGGTTTTGATTACCGTCACTGTTCACCTGGTTGCCTTGCTATTTAGGTTCCTCTGTTGCTTGTATCTGTGCTTAGGTCATATGTTTTGTTTTAGTGCACTCTTGTGCTGTTGCCTTGTTTTTGTCAAGACTTTAAGTAAAGAGCTAAATTTACCTTTACTTGCTGTGTTTCTCTGCGACTGTGTTCGCACAAGCATCATTGTAACACTTTTAATACTGTTAACCATGCGGTTCTCATCACAAAACTGTCCAAGTTCAACTTTTCCCCCGATGCTTTGAGATGGAAGAAATCATACCCTGAAGGCAGAACCCAGTGTGTCAAAGAGAGCAATGAGCTGTTGCCCACTCTCAGCTATGATGTGGGTGTGCCCCAAGGGTCAATACTGTACCCCCTCCTGTTCAGCCTGTATATTAATGATCTGCCTTTTGTCTGTACTGGGTCTGAAGTTCAAATGTATGCAGATGACACGGTAATATATGTGCATGCAAAGAGCAAACAACAAGCTGCACAAGAACTCACTACTGTAATGGTCCAGGTTACAAAGTGGCTCAGTGACTCATGTTTACATCTCAATGTGAAAAAAACAGTCTACATGTTCTTCACAAAGAGGGCAACAGATGCTACTGAGCCAGATGTCTATGTGTCAGGGGAGAAGCGGCCAGCTAGTTATCTGATTGCTACTGAGCCAGATGTCTATAGTGTCAGGGGAGAAGCTCCAGGTGGTATCTGATGCTACTGAGCCAGATGTCTATGTGTCAGGGGAGAAGCTCCAGGTGGTATCTGATGCTACTGAGCCAGATGTCTACATACGTGTCAGGGAGAAGCTCAGGTGGTATCTGATGCTACTGAGCCAGATGTCTATGTGTCAGGGGAGAAGCTCCAGCTGGTATCTGATGCTACTGGGCCAGATGTCTACAATACTGTCAGGGGAGAAGCTCCAGCTGGTATCTGATGCTACTGAGCCAGATGTCTACAATACTGTCAGGGGAGAAGCTCCWGCTGGTATCTGATTTGAAGTACCTTGGCATCATACTTGATTCTAACCTCTCTTTTAAAAAGTAGCTGAAAAAGGTAACTCAAATAACCAAATTCAACCTAGCTCATTTCCGATTCATACGCAATAGTTTGACTACAGAGGTAGCAAAACTGTCCTTCAAATCTATGATACTCTCCCACATAACATACTGCTTGACTAGTTGGGCCCAAGATTGCTGTGTAACATTAAAAACCCATGCAGTGTGTCTACAAACAGGCTCTCAAAGTGCTTGATAGGAAGCCCAATAGCCATCATCACTGTTACATCCTCAGAAAGCATGAGCGCCTGAGTTGGGAAYATCTTGTGCATACACCGATCCATGTCTTGTATTCAAGATCCTAAATGGCCTGGCTCCCCCACCAAGTACTTTTGATAAACAGAAAACCCAAACATATGGCAGCAGATCTACAAGGTCTGCCATGAGAGGTGACTGTATAGTTCCCTTAAGAAAAAGCACCTTTAGTCAATCTGCTTTCTCTGTGAGAGATTACCATGTCTGGAACAAACTGCCATCAGAAACACATAACTGCACCACCTATCACACTTTCACAAAAAACATATAGACATGGCTAAAGGCCAATCAGACTTGTGAACATAATCCCTAGCAGTGTATTGCCGCTTTTAATGTTGTCTGTAGCTTGTGAGGTGTGGAAACACTGTAACTTTTATGTATTTTGTTTTGTTGTTTTTTGTGGTATTGCTCTGTCTGCGTGTTACATGTTGCTTGTTCTATGTTGCTCTGTCTGCGTGCTACGTGTTGCTTGTTCTAAGTTGCTCTGCATGTGCTCACTGCTCATTGTTTGTCTGTATTGTTATTGTAATTGTTTTTAATAACCTGCCCAGGGACTGTGGTTAAAAATTAGCCGGCTGGCTAAAAACCGTCACTTTTACTGAAACGTTGAATGATGTGCACTGTCCCTGTAAAAATAAAAATAAACTCAAACTCAAAAATGTGATTTTCCTGTGTCTTATATGCATTTCTACACTATGAAATTGGAATAATACTGTGAAATTGTGAAAATTATGATAATGCCCTTTTAGTGCAAGAGCTGTTTGAAAACACCGCCTGAAATTTCAGCCTGTTTTGGTGGGATGAAAATTAGTTGGGATTAAAAGTAATTAGCTAATAGACCAATAAGAAAGAGAGTTCAAAACCTCTCAGCCAATAACAGCTAGTTTTCCCCTTCCCACTCAGATCACTCCCAGACAGTCCTAGCAAAATTCTTGCTTGAGAAATTGCTAAAAAGCCATTTTTGTTTATTTTTTACAATTTTAATTGAAAACAATCATAGTAACTGAAATTTGTGGAAATGTGAAAGGAATGTAGGAGAATATAACACAATAGATATGGTAAAAGATAATACAAATAAAAAAACAACCGTTGTTTATTTCTTTTTGTGTACCATCATCTTTGAAATGTAAGAGAAAGGCCATAATGTATTATTACAGCCCAGGGGGAAATTAGATTTTGGCCACTAGATGGCAGCAGAGTATGTGCAAAGTGTTAGACTGATTCAACGAACCATTGCGTTTCTGTTCAAAATGTTCTATCAAGACTGCCCAAATGTGCCTGATTTGTTTATTAATAACTTTTCATGTTAAAAATTGTGCACTCTCCTCAAACAATAGCATGGTATTATTTCACTGTAATAGCTACTGTAAATTGGACAGTGCAGTTAGTTTAACAAGAATTTAAGCTTTTTGCCAATATCAGATATGTCTATGTCCTGGAAAATGTTCTTGTTACTTACAACCTCATGCTAATCGCATTAGCCTACGTTAGCTCAACCGTCCCGTGGATGGGACACCAATCCCGGAGAAGGTTTACTCTCTGCACTTAACTTGTACATGAGCCCTGTATGTCAGTGTCAGTGGATACATACGGTACAGGAGGGTCCCCTTCTATGTGTCTGTGATGGGGTGTATACTGCAAGACTAAAGGCCAGCTGAAGAAAAAAGTAGTCCAGTTAATAATGTGAGGGTACAGCCGTCCCCCATGCAGTCTGAAACAGATCCATACAGGGTGCTGTGTAGGGTGTTTCTCTGATCAATTTGTGATAATGTGTTCATCAATATGCCCTGAGGCCAAGCGTACCAGTGCAATAAAAGTAAAACCAAGACTGGAATTGTACTGTACCAGTCACATCCCTGTGTCAGTAGAAATCAGGCCTTGCTAAAATGTGCATACTATAAGGGACATTCTGTATCTCAAGGAATGTTAATGAGAGCAAAAAACAACAACTTCCCTCAGCCTCCCGAGGGGCGCAGGGGTCTAAGGCATTGCATCTCAGTGCTAGAGGTGTCCCTACAGACCATGGTTCAATCCCTGGCTGTATCATAACCGGCTGTGATTGGGAGTCCCATAGGGCGGTGCACAATTGGCTCAGTGTCGTCTGGGTTAGGCTGGGGTAGGCCTTCATTGTAAAATAAGAATGTTTCTTAACCGACTTGCCTTATAAGATGCTACTATACAACTAAATGTGGTTGCATTCCCATTAATGTACACTGCTCAAAAAAATAAAGGGAACACTTTAAACAACACAATGTAACTCCAATCAATCACACTTCGTGAATCAAACTGTCCACTTAGGAAGCAACACTGATTGACAATACATTTCACATGCTGTTGTGCAAATGGAATAGACAAAAGGTGGAAATTATAGGCATTAGCAAGACACCCCCAAAAAGGAGTGATTCTGCAGGTGGTGACCACGACCACTTCTCAGTTCCTATGCTTCCTGGCTTGATGTTTTGTCACTTGAATCGTGCGGTGCTCTCACTCTAGGGGTAGCAATGAGACGGAGTCTACAACCCACACAAGTGGGCTCAGGTAGTGCAGCTCATCCAGGATGGCACATCAATGCGAGCTGTGGCAAGAAAGTTTGCTGTGTCTGTCAGCGTAGTGTCCAGAGCATGGAGGCGCTACCAGGAGACAGGCCAGTACATCAGGAGACTGGAGGAGGCCGTAGGAGGGCAACAAACCCAGCAGCAGGACCCCTACCTCCGCCTTTGAGCAGGAGGAGCACTGCCAGAGCCCTGCAAAATGACCTCCAGCAAGCCACAAATGTGCATGTGTCAGGTCTCACAAGGGCTCTGAGGATCTCATCTCGTACTTATGCAGTCAGAGCTTACCTCTAGAGCGCATGGAGGCTGGCAAACAAAACATTGGGGTTGCGCGTTGCTCGCAAACGCAGCCCCGTACATAAGAAATGCCAACCCCACACCCATGACTGACCCCACCGGCCAACACCGTTGGTTCATGCTGAGTGTTTGCAGACGACAGATCAAAGAACGTTCTCCACGGCGACTCCACTCATTCGTGGGACTGTGCGCCATCACATCGATGCTCAATGCGTGCTTCTAATTGACTTGCTTCACGTTAACCTGGCATGTCTCATCGAAGAGCACGCGTGCCCTGTGTTAGCGCAATCTGCCAATCTTGGGTGTTCTCTTGCGCAAATGCCAAACGTTACCATCGCACGGTGTGGGCTGTTTAACACAACCCCACACCTGCTAGCACGTCCGCGCCCTCATACCACCCCTCATGGGAGTCTGTTTCTGACCGTTTGAGACAGACACATGCACAGTTGGTGCCTTGAGGTCTTTTGCAGGGCTCTGGCAGTGCTCCTTCCTGCCTAAAGGCGGAGGTAGCAAGTCCTGCTGCTGGTTTGTTGCCCTCCACGGCTCCTCCACGTCTCCTGAATGTACTGGCCTGTTCTGCTGGTAGCCGCTCCATGCTCTGGACACTAACGGCTGACAGACACAGCAAACTTCTTGCACATGCTCGCATTGATGTGCCATCCTGGGATGAGCTGGCACTACCTGAGCCACTTGCTGGGGTGTAGACTCCGTCTCCTTCTGCACCACTAGAGTGAGAGCACCGCCAGCAGTTAAAAAGTGACCAAAACATCACCAGGAAGCATAGGAAACTGAGAATGGTCTGTGGTCACCACCTGCAGAATCATCCTTTATTGGGGTGTCTTGCTAATTGCTATAATTTTCCACCTTTTGGATGCCATGTGCACCAAACAGCATGGAAATGTATTGTCAATCAGTGTTGCTTCCTAAGTGGACCGTTTGATTTCACAGAAGTGTGATTGACTTGGAGTTACATTGTGTTGTTTAAGTGTTCCCTTTATTTTTTTGAGCAGTGTATTATAATAACCCACCCTTTGAAAGGGAAGCTGTACATTTTATCTTCTGTTAAGAACAAAGCTGTGTCCTACAGTATATCAGCCAATTTCCCACTTGCCAATTCTTGCCATGAGAGGACAATGGAAAGATACCTATGGTGATCTGCTTTTCTCCAGCCTATTGTGTGCCAAGGATTTGTCATTGCAGCAGTGACACAAATGTTTTAAAGGTAATCCTCAAAGCTTTGTAATTCTTGACTGAGCATGGCATTCTTCTTAATGAATGTCAGGGGTGTTAAATGTTCCATCATGAACAAGGCCGCTGCTTTACATTTCAACAGGCACTTTCCCTATCAAAGAATACCCAGTGTTTCTTCAGTTGTACGATACACCTCCATACAGAGAATACACAGGCAACATGCAATACAGGTCAAAATAATTCATATTAACAAAGGAAATAGAGAGACTAACAGTACAGATAGATAGCACAAAAAAACTGTACCATAGAGGCATAGAATACGTTAGAGGAAAAACAAAATGAAATGGAGTAACTTATTCAAGAAAGATCAGTGTAATATATATATATATAATAAAAATTAAGCAAACTGGATGGAACACTGGAAAAATGCACCAAATTATTTTTGAATCATAAACATACAGTGGCAAGAAAAAGTATGTGAACCCTTTGGAATTATCTGGATTTCTGCGTAAATTGATCATCACATTTGATCTGCTCTTCATCGAAGTCACAACAATAGGCAAACATAGTGTGCTTAAACTAATAACACACAAATTATTGTATTTTTCTTGTCTATATTGAATACATCATTTAAACATTCAATGTGTAGGTTGGAAAAAGTATGTGAACCCCTAGGCTAATGACTTCTCCAAAAGCTAATTGGAGTCATGAGTCAGCTAACCTGGAGTCCAAACAATGAGATGAAATTGGAGATGTTGGTTAGAGCTGCCTTGCCCTATAAAAACCACTGACAAAGTTTGAGTTTGCTATTCACAAGAAGCTTGCCTGATGTGAACCATGCCTCGAACAAAAGAGATCTCAGAAGACCTAAGATTAAGAATTGTTGACTTGCATAAAGCTGGAAAGGGTTACAAAAGTATCTCTAAAAGCCTTGATGTTCATCAGTCCACGGTAAGACAAATTGTCTATAAATGGAGAAAGTTCAGCACTGTTGCTACTCTCCCTAGGAGTGGCCATCCTGAAAGGTGACTGCAAGAGCACAGCTCAGAATGCTCAATGAGGTTAAGAAGAATCCTAGAGTGTCAGCTAAAGACTTACAGAAATCTCTGGAACATGCTAACGTCTCTGTTGATGAGTCTACGATACGTAAAACACTAAATAAGAATGGTGTTCATGGGAGGATACCACGGAAGAAGCCACTGCTGTCCAAAAAAAACATTGCTGCACGTCTGAAGTTTGCAAAAGTGCACCTGGATGTTCCACAGCGGTACTGGCAAAATATTCTGTGGACAGATGAAACTACATTTGAGTTGTTTGGAAGGAACACACAACACTATGTGTGGAGAAGAAAAGGCACAGCACATCAACATCAAAACCTCATCCCAAATGTAAAGCATGGTGGAGGGAGCATCATGGTTTGGGGCTGCTTTGCTGCCTCAGGGCCTGGACCGCTTGCTATCATCGACGGAAAAATGAATTCCCAAGTTTATCAAGACATTTTGTAGGAGAATGTAAAGCTATCTGTCTGCCAAATGAAGCTCAACAGAAGTTGGGTGATGCAACAGGACAATGACCCAAAACACAGAAGTAAATCAACAACAGAATGGCTTCAATAAAAGAAAATACACCTTCTGGTGTGAGTCCTGACCTCAACCCGATTGAGATGCTGTGGCATGACCTCAAGAGACCAGTTCACACCAGACATCTCAAGAATATTGCTGAGCTGAAACAGTTTTGTAAAAAGGAATGGTCCAAAATTCCTCCTGACCGTTGTGCAGGTCTGATCCGCAACTACAGAGGTTATTGCTGCCAAAGGAGGGTCAACCAGTTATTAAATCCAAGTGTTCACATACTTTTCCCACCCTGCACTGTGAATGTTTACGCGGTGTGTTCAGAGACATGAAAACGTAGAATTGTTTGTGTGTTATTATTTTAAGCAGACTGTGTTTGTCTATTGTTGTGACCTAGATGAAGATCAGATCAAATTGTATTACCAATTTATGKAGAAATCCATACTTTTTCTTGCCACTGTAGAAATGCTACCAAATATATTTATTGAAACTTGATACAKATGACGGAGTCTCCCATGATTCATCAAACCTTATTTTGAAAGGAAGCAAAGTATWATAAGCATATKTTTTCATTTCAGTCTCCTCCATCTCCCCTAAACAAAGTTAATTGTAAAGATGTTTTTCCTATTAATAATGTGAACTTAACAGCTGTACAGAAAGACTAATGTGAAGAATAAATGACAGAGGAACTTCTTGATGCAATTAAAGCTTTTAAGTCTGGAAAACCTCCAGGGCTGGATGGCATACCAGTTGCGGTATACCAAACCTTGTTTGATGTACTCAGAGGACTGTTATAATAATGTTTTAACCACTCCTATATAAATGGTAGATTATCAGATACTCAACAAGAAGGTCTGATTTCATTATTACTGAAACAGGACCCAAGTGGTAAATATAAAGATCCAGTCCATTTAAAACATTCGAGGCCCCTTACACTTCATTGTTGTGATCATTGACATCACCAGACCCAGGCTTTTGGGGCTTCAGCCCCGAGTCTTTGCCCTGCTGGGATGGTGTAAAACAAGCTCGGCTCCACTGCATTACACACTGCAATGGATACTCCAAACATGAGCCCTGTCCTGCCCTGCCATTTTAGTGCTGCCTAAAAACAGCATTTCTATGTACAGTGGCACTTTAGGAGACGGAGTCAAAGTGGTTTCCCAAAGTCATTTTTGATTCATCCAAAACAATTATATTTTGGCGCGCTTGTACGACTGTTCATTCTCTGAGGGAGAGAGCGCAAAGGTGAGAAGGAGAACCAGAGGAAAACTTTGTTAGCTTGCTATAGCACATTTTGTTAGCCCATGATGAGGTTATTCAGAGTTATTGGCCTCACAGTAATCCAGACTCCAGTAACATACATTTCAACATGTTGACTCAAAAGCTGCACTGACAGATAACGTAAAGCTAACTAACTAACATGAGGGACTACCCAGTCTCGCTAGCAGTGCTGCTTCATTAGTAACCTAGCAAAATGAACAGGGTTTTGACAGTACAGCTATTGATTAGCTATCTGGAAACTGAACCCAACTTCTGGAGCTCTGTTCACCACCAGACAAAGTATCACTAACGAACCAATTACTGTCTAATCAAGTACTGTCCAAATTATGCTAAAAGTTACTAATAAAGATATCTAGCTAACTTATGGCTGACATGACGTTAGCTACTTTTGGTAACGTCAGCTCAATTAGCTAGCTATCTATTGAAAAAACTAAGCTGGATAGCTGAGTTTAAAAAAAATCGTATGTATAGAAGATGGACATACAGAATTGAAGATGCAGCTCAGCAAACATAGAGATGGTTGTAAGTAAGTGAATATATTGTGTGTCTGTGTTTACAATACAGGTATTTAGTATCTACAGTTAAAGTCGGAAGTTTACATACACCTTAGCCAAACACATTTAAACTCAGTTTTTCACAATTCCTGACATTTAATCATAGTCAAAATTCCTTGTCTTTAGGTCAGTTAGGATCACCACAATATTTTAAGAATGTGAAATGTCAGAATAATAGTAGAGAGAATTATTTAGTTCAGCTTTTATTTCTTTCATCACATTTCCATTGGGTCAGAAGTTTACATACACTCAATTAGTATTTGGTAGCATTGCATTTAAATTGTTTATCTTGGGTCAAACGTTTTGGGTAGCCTTCCACAAGCGCCCCACAATAAGTTGGGTGAATTTTGGCCCATTCCTCCTGACAGAGCTGGTGTAACTGAGTCAGGTTGTAATAGGCCTCCCTTGCAAGCGCAAACCACGACTTGTTTTTCAAGTTTCTTGCCCACTACTATTGTCTTATAAGTGATTTCAGGTCAGGACCTTTTGATGCCACTCCTAAAGTACCTTGAAACTTTAGTTAGTCCTAATAGGGCACATATTTTGCAACAAAAACTAGGGGAATAAATTACCATAGACACAGCTATTATAACACGATGCTTGGGTCACCCCTGTCCATTTGGAAGACCCATCTGGCCGCTCGGAAACACAAGCTTTTACACTTCCTGATCAGGGTATGATCCTGGAGGGTTCGTCCTTCCAAGTATAGTCACACATAATCTATTCCTCTCTCATGAATCCATCTATTTGTGAAGCTTATGCACCGAAACTCCCCTCCTGCAGCAAAAGCAACCGCCCACTAACTCATGATGCTGCCACCACCCACTGCTTTCAAAACGCGTCTGGGATGGTGTTTTCTTCAGCCTTAAGCAAGCCTCCGCTTCATCCTCACAAGCATAACACAATGTCCATTATGACCGCGAAAACAGATTCTATTTTTGTTTCCATCAGACCAAAGAGGACATTTCTCAAAAAGTCAGACGCGAATCTTTTTGTCCCCATGTGCAGTTGCAAACCATAAGGGTGAGGCTGCTATTTTACTTGCGCGGTTTTGGGAGCCCAGTGGCTTCTTCGCTTATGGGCTTGAACTGGCCTTTCAGTCTATATCGGTCATAGACGACATAAACGTTCGTATGTTAACTGTGGATACTAGATACTTTTGCACCTGTTGTCCACTCCACATATCCTAACACAACGGTCCGTTCAGCTGTGTTTACCTGGGCAGTGAAAATTTTGCAACTTCGTTCACACCAAAAGTATGTTTAACTCTAGGAGGACAGTAATGCGGTTCTCCTTCCTGAGTCAGTATTGATGGGCTTGCAGTCTTAGGTACCCATGGTGTTCTCTATCTATAACTTGCCACGACTAATAGTTGGACGATGACGTTATGCCTCATTGGTACCCTTACAAGGCGTTTTGTGGAAAATTTGCTTTCTCTCAAAGCCCCAGAGGCATGACATAACTATAACTTGTTAGTGAAGTGCCTCCACTGGTAAGGAATCTATGCAGGTTCCTATGAGGACTATAATATTTGATTTCCCCCGTGAGTCATCAATGCAAGAAATAGGCGACATCGAGTTTGAAGAGTAACGGCCTTTGACAACTACATCCACAGCTAACACACTTCCAATTGACTCCAATGATCGTCAAAAAGACCCTACACAGAAGCTTCGTACTCAAAAGCAGGCCATGACACCATATTCATTTCTGGAGCTGTTTACTCCAAGCTTGTTTAAAAGGCACATGTCAACTTGCTAGTGTATGATAACTTCTGACCCACTAGATTTGTGATAGTGAATTATAGTGAATAACTGTCTGTAAACAATTGTTGGAAAAATATCTGTTGTCATGCCACAAAGTAGATGTCCTATAGACCCGACTTGTCAAAACTATAGTTTCTAACAAGAAATTTGTGGAGTGGTTGAAAAACAAGTTTTAATGACTCCAACCTAAGTGTATGTAAAACTTCCGACTTCAACTGTAGCTACATAGATGGGTTGGCTGACAACTCACGAAAACAATGTGCGTGCTTCCATGTGCCTAAATCAGCCTGTTGTGATTCTGGCTGGCACTGCCATGTTGGGGAAAAAGTGGCTATATTCAGCATGTTTCTCTCATGTTATTGATACCATGTCTTGTTTGAGGGTTTTTGACTGATATCATGTCAATGCAAATATGGCAAAATTTGCTAGCTACTGTAGCTAACCAACAACTTAATGATGTATTTGAAGCAAGTGGTCATTCTGCAAATGTATTTGATTTCAATAAACATTGGAGATGAAATATAGCTTACATTAACAATCTAAGCCAACCCATCGTTTTGTCCCATGGTTGCACATATTTGATTTTGTAGCTAAAGCGACAGAGAGAGAACACAGGTATTGTGGTTAGTGTGAAGGGTAAGACAGTTGAATGTTAATCAGGTTTAAGATTGAGTAACTGCTAATATCATTAAGGAACAGCTCAATTCAGGTAAACATAATTTGCCTGTTGTTCATATTGTGTGTGTGTGTGGTGGTGTGTGTGTGTGTGTGTGTTGTGTGTGTTGTGTGTGTGTGTGTGTGGTGTGTGTGTGTGTGTGTGTTGTGTGTGTGTGTGTGTGTGTGTGTGTGTGTGTGTGTGTGTGTTGTGTGTGTGTGTGTGGTGTGTGTGTTGTGTGTGTGTTGCGTGCGTGTGTGTGTTGTAATATATATTGCTTCTGTTTGTGTTTGTCTGTTCAGGATTCTCCATATTGCTACGGCACTGATACTATGCCATCTCTGTAATAGAATAGGAGATCCAGGGAAGCATAACTTCCGACAGCAAAGAAGAGAGGGGAGCAGACAGGTCAGAGCGAGAACACAGGAGAACAAAGAGCGAGGGGAGGCCCACACAAGACAAACATGGCATATTCCTCTCAAGACAGAGGAAGTAGTCCTTGCTAAACATTACCTCTCAAAAAAAGAAAGATGACATTTCTGACATGTCCAGTATGTATAAATTGCTAGACCCTGATATGTTCCCATCACTGAAGGCAATCATACAGGCCGCGCTGACCATCCCAGTTAGCAGCTGTGAGAGATCTTTCAGTGCATTAAGACGTCTATATACCTGGTTTAGGAGCCCAATGACCAAAGATAGAATGCATCATGACAAATGACAAAGATATAAATTCTAACACGCTTGGGAAAGAGTGAAGTCATAGACAGGTTTGCACCTACAGTATAATTTAGTGTGAAATGCTGTTACTACAGGGATGTTAGAGGGGGTGTATTTGGTTTTTGTGTAATTAATTAGGTAGAAATATTATTAGCTAATTGACCTTGAAATCTGTGATTTATTACCCCAAATATGATAAAATCATGATTTTCAAGTGTGTTTGGTGCCTGCGTTTGTACATATTATGTGTTGTCCCCCCCTGCCCCCGACTCTACAGTTATAATACAAGCCTACTGCTAATACATTTATGCTGTTCAAACATAATCCAAAAGGATGGCAGCCTAAAATCCCAATCCAGCTATATTGCATGTAACTAGATTTTTTAAAAATGCAAAACATTAATTCATTTGTGGTTTAGGCTGCCACCATTTGTAATATTTCGGAACTGCACAGTGCACGCAACATGACTAGCTCACATTAGTTACAGTAATGTGACTAACATCAACATGAGGCTTTTTTTTATTGCCAATCAAATATTGGACATGGTTTATGAAAACATTGCAACAAAATGATAAATACTATTTCCCCCCCAAAMAAATATTTCATGGAAAATTACAATATAGTTATGCACTTGTAATTAGTACTTGCTAATAGATTTAAAAAATATATTATTGACACAATATTCTATGGGTTTACTGACCACAAACCATTAATTTAATATTAAGAAGTGTTCATTATTTGGCATCAGGAGAACACAGCGCATAGAAGAAAGCAGTGAGATATGCAACATTAAGTTATGTTTCTGCAAAATGTTCACTGCTAGGGTGCGGGGCGCTTCATTTCAGTCGTGTAGGGATCAAATCCCCCCCCTCGGAGTCACCTCAGGTCTTCAGGGCTGAGCCCTGGATGTTCTGAATGTCTAGTGACGTCCCATGGTGTTTATACTTGCGTACTATTGTTTGTACAGATGAACGTGGTACCTTCAGGCATTTGGAAATTGCTCCCAAGGATGAACCAGACTTGTGGAAGTCTACAATTTGTTTMCTGAGGTCTTGGCTGATTTCMTTTGATTTTCCCATGATGTCAAGCAAAGAGGAAAAATGACTTGTGTCATGCACAAAGTAGATGTCCTAACCGACTTGCCAAAACTATAGTTTCGTAKCAAGGAATTTGTGGAGTGGTTGAAAAACGAGTTTTAATGACTCCTACCTAAGTGTATGTAAACTTCCGACTTCAACTGTATATGGGGGATTGGAAATTATGCAGACAATTACATTGATGTAAGCCATAACCTATCTGCAATATTAAAACTGATCTACCCCCTAATAATTGTAACAATTATGACAACAAAATAAAATGAACATTCAATACAAGAACTAAGAGCCCATCCTTTATCAAAAGAATGGTGTTGTATGTGGATACAGTGTGTTTTTCCAACCTGGTCTCAAAGTATTTGGTATTATCCTMTATGTAAATCCACAACACTCCATTTAGTATGATATCTTACAAATTAGAATTCACATATGTTACAAATTTACAAATCGTACAATATGTCAATAATTCACATAACTATTATATGCTATGAATTCTATCTGGGTTGCTAGGTGGCTAACATTAGCTAGCTGGTTAACATTAGCTAGGCTAAGGGTTAGMCTTAGGGGTTATGGTTAAAGTTAGGGTTACATTTAGGAGTTAGGTTAAAGGGTTAAGTTTAGAGTTAGGGGAAGGTGTAGGGTTAGCTAAGAGGGTTAGGGGAAGAGTTAGCTAAAAGGGTTAAGGTTAGTTAAAGAGTTGCTAATTTTGCTAAAATGCTAAAGTTGTTCGTGATGAGATTTGAACTCGCAACTTTTGGGTTGCTAGACCTTCGCATTATACACCCACCCATCCACCCTGACCAACCATGAAACCACACTAATTTAAGTGTAACGGATTTACATTTACTATGTTACGTCTAGTCTAGACCATGCTGGTTATTCATATTACAATATTTGCAATTAGCCAGATGATCATACAGTAGGAAATAAAAGCTTTAGAATTWAAATTTCCAGAATCTTTCAAACCCTGATTTACTAAGTAAAGCTCTTTTTAAACGAAACACGACAATATTGCTATTGTTCTCAGAAAGTTAATTGTTCTCCAATTATAAAATAAAAAAACAACACAAGAAATATTKTTGTGTTCAGTTCACCCAAAACAACTGCAGATTTCCATGCATTTAGAGTCAGTGTGAAAGGGCAGCGGTCAAGAGCAGGGTCTGTTCCACCCAGATAAGGTAATATTAAGCATGGGGGAACCACGAGTTAGAAAAACAGTGGTTAATGTTGTAAACAGATGCTCAGCCTATTGCGCAGCAGGGAGAGCCTGTCAGCCTGTGCTTCTAATCTCCCCCTCATCAGGGACAACAGGCATGCTCTGTGAGCTGTGGGTGGTCAAGCAAGGCTGCAGGTGCATGACAATGACAAAATACAAGCTGGGGAGAGTCGATAGAACCATAAGTGACTCTCCTCTACTCTCCTGGAAGGAGGGAGGACCAGACAGTCAGTCCCTAATACACTGAGGCACACACAGGGAAGKAATGGCAGGTGTATGTTTCTACATGTACTGTAAGTTTACATTTCGAATGTTAATGGCCACATGCACCAAATACAACAGGTGTAGACTTTACCATGAAACGCTTACTTACGAGACCATTCCCAACAATGCAGAGTTAAAAAGTAATTAAGATATTTGCAAAAAATATATACAGTAGCTTCAGAATAAAATGGATTAAATGAAGATGTTGTGTTACTGGCCTACACACAGACCCCATCATTTCAAAGTGAAATTATGTTTTTAGATTTTATTTGACAAATTACCAAAAAATGAACATCTGAAATGTCTTGATTCAATAAGTATTCAACCCCTCTGTCATGGCAAGACTAAATAACTCCAGGAGTAAACAAATCACATAATAAATTGCATGGACTTACTCCATGTGCAATAATAGTGTTTAACCACATTTTTGTATGAATACCTCATCTCTGTACCCAACACATACAATTAGCTGTAAGGTCCGTCAATCAAGCAGTGAATTTCAAACACAGATTCAACCACAAAAAACAGGGAGGTTTTCCAATGCCTCGCAATGAAGGGCACCTATTGGCAGATGGGTAAACATTTTTAAAAAGTAGACATTAAATATTTGAGCATGGTGAAGTTATCAATACACCCAGTCACTTCAAAAATACAGGCGTCCTTCCTACTGTCACTCAGTTGCCGGAGAAGAAGGAAACTGCTCAGAGATTTCACCATTAGGCCAATGGTGACATTAAAGCAGTTAAAGAGTTTATTGGCTGTGATAGGAGACAATTTAGGATGGATCAACTTATTACTCTACAATACTAACCTAAACGACAGAGTGAAAAGATGCATCCTGTTTGGAATAAGGCACTAAAGTAAAACTGCAAAAAATGTGGCAATGAAATTGACTTTATGTCTTGAAAGCAAAGTGTTATGTTTGGGGAAAATCCACACATCACAGTCTTCAAATTTTCAAGCATGGTGATGGCTGCATGTCTGTCATCGTCAAAGACTAGTGASTTTTTTAGGATAAAAATAAATGGAATAGAGCTAAGCGCAGGCAAAATCCTAGAGGAAGACCTGGTTCAGTCTGCTTTCCAACAGACACTGGAAGACAAATTCACCTTTTAGCAGGACAATACCCTAAAACACAAGGCCAAGACCAAGACAACATTGAATGTTTCTGGGTGGCCTAGTTACAATTTTGACTTAAATCGTCTTGAAAATCTATGGCACAACTTGAAAATGGCTGTTTAGCAATGATCAGCCAAACAACTTGACGGAGCTTGAATAATTTTTTTACGAATAATGTGTAAATATTGTACAATCCAGGTGCGCAAAGCACCTGGAGAAAGAAAGACTCACAGCTGTAATCGCTGGCAAAGGGGATTGCAACATGTATTGATTCAGAGGTGTGAATACTTATGTAAATGAGATATTTCTGTATTTCACTTTCAATAAATTAGCAAACAATTCTAAAAACATGTTTTGGCTCAGTCATTGTGTGTAGATGGATGACACAAAAAATATATTTAATCAATTTTTAATTTCAGCTGTAACACAACAAAATGTGGAATAAGTCAAGGGGTATGAATACTTTCTGAAGGCACTGTAGAAGGAGTACCAGTACTGAGTCAATGTGCAGGTGTAAGAAGTAGTTGAGGTAAATGCGGTAATACAGTATGTACTCGTAGATAAGGGTAAAAGTGACTAGGCAATCAGGATAGATAATAAACAGAGTAACAGTCGCATGTGAAGACTGTGAAAGAGTGTGAAGAGTGTGTCTATATGTGAGTGTGTGTGTGTGTCGTCAATATGCATGTTGTGTGTTTTGTGTGTGTGAGCGTGTGTTTGTGTGTGTGTGTGTGTTGGAGTGTCAGTTTAGTATGTGTGCGTGTGTGGGTAGAGTCTAGTGAGTATGCATAGAGCAAGTACAAGAGAGTCAGTGCAAAGAAAGTAACAAATAATCATAACAATAATGATACAGTCTACTGCATAGGGAGGCATCTGCATGTAAGTTTATATGTCAAATACAGTAGATAAATGAAAACTGTCAAGCTTAGCTAAATAAGCTAACATACACACACTCACACAGACAGACTTTCACGCTCTGTCACACTCTTCACATTCTTTCAGTTTTCACATGCTGCTGCTACTCTGTTTATTATCTATCCTGATTGCCTAGTCACTTTTACCCCTACCTACATGTACATATTGTATTACCTCAATTTTCTCGTACACCTGCACATTGACTCAGTACTGGTACTCCTTGTACAGTGCCTTCAGAAAGTATTTTMTTGCGTTACTGCCTAAATAATAAATGCACAAAGGGTTAGTGTGTATGCTGCAGGGGTATTCAAATGGCAATWTATCCAACATGCCCAYGGCCATTGTTCAACCCAAAGTCATTACCACAAATAAAAATTGTATCTACCTCGTCATATCTACACTACCACAACAGAGCAACTATCAGAACATTATCTGCAGTTTGCATAACAATGCAGTGGTAAAGCAGCCATTTGTATCCACGTTACAAATGATGTGCTGACAARGCAGAGTTTCAGTCAGTAACTCGAAATGAGAGGCTTTCGCATTCAGCCCATTGAAAACAGTCAAAGATGGATCTGTTTTTAGGAGCCATGAATGGCAGCCTTTCTTTCTGTGATTAAATCCTAATCAATACAACAACAAACTCTAATGAGAAACCTTGGGAATTAGGCCTACGCTGTTGTTACATGACGTTCTTGCCTTCTTTTATATAAAGTAGTTGTGTAGGGTACTTATTAGCAAGTTCTCTAAAAGAAACTGTCTGGCAAACCAATTTCCAGAGCGTGTTGATGTTTGTGAAAAGGTAAACATGCCCTACATGGTCTTCTTGGTCTTATGGGCATTTTTGGTTTTCTAAAAAAAATAACTGTAGGGTAGCAAGGCTAGCGTTATGGGCCCTAGGGGGCCTGCCCTACCTTACCTCCTTGCCTGTCCCCCKAAAAATATTGAAATATTGATAATTTTGTTGACCGAGACGTGCGCCGACATAAAGACGCATCAATCTCAGATAAAGCATCCAAGCGAGCCAAACAGTCTGGACAAAAAGAGTATGGCATGTCATACTGTTTCTGGCCAGYCAGCATCAGAAACATGGGCTACATATAGTAAGACAGAGAGGGGTGCTGTTTCGCTCGCTAGTTTCAGCAGAGAGGAAGTGGCGATGRGCGAGGGCTCACTCTCACCAAAATCTGTCCTGAATAAGCCCAATGTGTTTCTATGGGCATAATATGCAGACCTAAGCTTGTCGCCTGCATTCCCYCCTTTGGGACAATGACTCGCATTGTTAGGGTGGAGACATGAGCATCTTGTCATTACATACAAATCTCTAATTTCAGCCACTTGCAAATTAAAAGGAACATTGGCGGGTGCACAGTTTGGATGCTTGCTTCCTGCTAAAGTAAATTGATGTTTTGCCAAAATTATATAATTACTCCTGTCTAAATTAAATCATTCAAAATATTTTACAAGAAWGCTTGGCTTAGCCACAGAGGATCATTAGGTTATTTAAAAAAAAAATGTAAATACAGTAGCTGTGGATTGTTTCTAATCACAAGTGCGTAGGCCTATGCATATTTGAGAAGCCAACAATTTGGGCAGCGCACGTGGCAATTGGCCTWGCTGATTATTGAGTTGCGGCTGTCTGTGAAAACCATCTTAAATGTGTGAAGATAATGTGTCTCGAGTATAATTTAAAATACTGAGACATGAAGAAGCGAGGGGTATGTGGAGAATCTCTCTTCAGAATGCATGCACTCAGCTCTACAGAATGTGCTCCGCTGTCTCTCATCAATTCTTGCACATTTATTGTATCATTGTGTGAATTGTTTGCCCTTTGATTATTTAATTCATCAGTTCATCGTTACATATGTAACCAGTAGGCCTAGTAAATGTACCGTTAATCCCCGTAATTTGGTTACATAAAATMTCCTTAAATACATGATTGAAAGAACCTGCATTTTCATCAGCATATTTTCGATTGTTTTTATTTGTCGYCTTTAGGCCTATGTATTTTACTTAGTTGACAATGGAAGCTATAGGCCTACTGCTGCATTGGCCATTTGGCCATCTCTGAGTACCATGCATAGCCGCATTAAGTAGTTTGGGAGCGGGGTGCTGCAGAAGAAGAAAAACTTTGCCTGCGCTSAAGACATCTATATTCATTTCAATTCAAGGGGCTTTATTGGCATAGGAAACATATGTTTACATTGCCAAAGCAAGTGAAATAGATCAACAAAAGTTAAATGAACAAAAATTAACAGTAAACGTTAACAAAAGCTCCAAAAGAATAGAGACATTTCAAATGTCATATTATGTCTGTATACAGTGTTGTAAGGATGTGCAAATAGCTCAAGTACAAAAGGGAAAATAACTAAACATAAATATGGGTTGTATATTAGGCCCAGTGCACTACATTTGTGAAAAAATGTAAACTAAATGTGCTGTATTTGAGTGTTTACCAGCATTTTATGTAAATGTAAATGTAAATGTACAGTAAATGTACAGTACATTTTCCAGTTTTTTTAATACATCGCAAATGCAACTTATTTCTATGTGAAACTGAAATTGCCTGTTTATTCCGTTGCTATTTTAGTCGATGCTCTTATCCAGAGAAACCTACAGTTGTACATTTTCATACTTTTTTTGTACTGGTCCCTCGTGGGAATCGAACCCCCAACCATAGACTTACAAGTGCCATGCTCAAAAACTGAGCCACATCATCACAAACCTTGTGACATCTCAATGTACTCAATTACTGTATTGTTCCTCTTTGTGGTGATGGAAAGTCTACAGGTACAAACCTACATGACCAGCCTATGTACAATACAGTAATGTACCTTAAGTGGTTTGTAAGGATGGTAAATTAATACCGCATAAAAAGTGGTTGTTTTCCATGTTATTTGATCAAGAAAAATATTTTATTTGGTGTAGATATTTTGTCTTTGCCCATAGCTATGCACCTTTTGATATAAATGTTTGAGGACAAGATTTTGTTCTTTCTGGATTCTATTAGAATGACAATCGCAGAGAACGGGACAGGGCAACAGCTCTTACAATTTCAACTATTGTTTTGTGTGCCGGCGCTACATGTGAGAAAAAAATATGTTTCAAAAAATGAACATTTGTATTAATATTTTTTTTCTCCAGATTTTCCAGGGGGTGCTGCAGCACCCTCAAGACCCCTATTTCCCGGGGCTATGGTTCCATTTGCTAATTTCTTTAGCCACCAATGGATCACGGTGTATCAATGTGTTCAAATGGAAATGGTGGGTGCTCTTGCATTTAACTTTTACATTTTTATCATTTTGTGCTATTTTGGTGGTCTACGTCTAGACGGTTGTAGTATAGGCTTAGCCTTCAGTTTGGAGCTTAAAGCAGTTGTCAAATCTCTCCTCGTGGAACCGCAAATGTTTCCATTTTATTGTAGCCCTGAACTAGTTCACCTGATTCATCTAATCAAGGGCTTGATGATAGATTGAACTTGTCAATCAGGTAGGCTAGCTCTGGAATAGTTAAAATACATGGAATGGCTGGAGGTCCCCAAGGCCTAAAGGAGGTTTCAAGCAGGTGCACCCCTGCTTGTTGAGGCAATGGTTTTGCCCAGTTAATGGCTCAAGGTATTGGTACCTAGCTTTGCCAGTGTTCTGTAAGCTCTTAACAGGACATTATCCTTATGTGGTTAATACGAGAGATCTTAGTAAACAAAATAATAAGTTGACAAAATGACAGAATCCCACGGGAAAACAGGAGTCCGTACCTCTCGAACATCCGATGGTGTAAAGGCACACTTCCCTGGGCGCGCTAGGTACCGTGTGTAGCGTGCAGAACTGCATAAGCAGAGCCTCGAGAAGCCAAGTACTCCTCACTGAGAAGAGGGCCTCAGTGACGTTTTCATTGGTTAATTCTACCACGCTCAACACAACGTAGCCTGCMTGGTGATATGTCAGCAATTACATGTAATAGATCGGATAACTAGTGTGGCTAGTTAGCAGGCTAACATAAGTCTACAGAGTCACATCTAACAAAACAAATATTTGTTTTCTAAATCGATTTTTGGGTTCATTTTGGTTTCCTGTATAAAAAAAATGTGATTAACTTTTTTCACACCTTGAAAATGTTTGTTTACACCTTTGCTATGGTCACTGGCAGCTGTCATCTTCCATGTGTGATGATGCACAAGATGGAGCTGACAGACATGGCAGCTCTGCTTCTAGCTCCTAAGCAACTTTGCAGTATTTCATTTTTTTGCGTGTTATTTCTTACATTATTAACCCAGAACATTTTTTTGTGTTGTTACATACAGCCGGAAATAACTTTTGGATATCAGAGCAGCGGTAACTCACCAGCACCACAACCGAGAATACAATTTTCCCGAATTGAATCCTTTGTTCGTACCCCCAGGGCAATCTAACTTATCCCAGAGGCTGCTCCAAGTCGCCGCCGGTGGAGAAAAGGTATTCAGAGGGAACTTCTAGTCCGACTCAGAAGGCTGGCACACCATCCACCACTTCAGAGTATATGACTTGCTAATGTTCAGTCTCTGGACAATAAAGTAGACGAGCTCAGGGCGAGGATCCCCGTCCAGAGAGACATCAGGGACTGTAACATACTCTGTTTCACAGAATCAAGGCTCTCTCGGGATATACTGTCCCCGTCCATACAGCCAYCTTGTTTCTCAGTTCATTGCGCAGACAAGGAATAAAGAACTCTCCGGGAAGAAGAGAAACAGGGGTGTATGCTTCATGATTAACTACTCATGGTGATTGTGATAACATTTAGAAACATTTAAAAGTCGTTTTGTTCACCCGACCTAGAATACCTCAAATGCCGACCGTATTACCTCCCAAGTAAATTATCTTCGGTTATAGTCACAGCCGTGTAGATTGCCCTCAAGCCGATACCACGACGGCCCTCAAGGAACTACACCAGACTTTATGCAAACTGGAAACCACATATCCTGGGGCCGCATTTATTGTAGCTGGTGTTTCTAACAAAGCAAATTTGAGGAAAACTCTACCGAAGTTCTATCAACACATTGACTGTAGTACTCGCTTAGAAAAACACTAGATCACTGCTACTCACCTTTTCGAAATGCCTACAATACCCCGCAATCCCTTCGGCAAATCAGATTACGACTCCATTCTGCTCCTCCCTTCCTATAGGCAGAAACTCAAACAGGACGTACCCGTAATAAGGTCTATTCAACGCTGGTCTGACCAATCTGAATCCATGCTTCAACATTGTTTTGATCACGTGGGCTGGGATATGTTCCGGGTAGCCTCTTAGAATAAAATTGACGCTTACACGGACACAGTGACTGAGTTCATCAGGAAGTGTATAGGGGATGTTGTTGCCAAGTTGACTATTTAAAATGACCCAACCCAGAAACCATGGACAGATGGCAGCATTTGTGCAAAACCACCACATTTAACCATGACAAGMTGACTGGGAATATGGTCGAATACAAACAGTGTAGTTAATCCCTCTAAGGCAATCAAACAGGCAAAACGTCAGTACAGAGACAAAGTGGAGTCGCAATTCAACGGCTCAGACACAAGACGTATCTGGCAGGGTCTACAGACAATCACGGATTACAAAGGGAAAGCCAGGACACCGAGGTCTTGCTCCCAGACAAGCTAAACACTTTCCTCGCCCACTTTGAGGATAACACAGTGCCACCGACGCAGCCCGCTCCCAAGCACTGTGGGCTCTCGTTCTCTGTGGCTGACGTGAATTAGACATTTAAGCGTGTTAACCCTCGCAAGGCTGCCGGCCCAGACGTCATCCCCAGCCGCGTCCTCAGAGCATGCGCAGACCAACTGGCTGGAGTGTTTACGGACATATTCAGTATCTCCCTATCCCAGTCTGCTGTCCCCACTTGCTTCAAGATGTCCACCATTGTTCCTGTACCCAAGAAAGCAAAGATAACTGAACTAAATAACTATCGCCCCATGGCACTCACTTCTGTCATCATGAAGTGCTTTGAGAGGCTAGTTAAGGATCATATCACCTCTACCTTACCTGACATCCTAGACCCACTTCAATTTGCCTACCGCCCCAATAGATCCACAGACGATGAATTCGCCTTCACACGGCACACTGCCCTATCCCATCTGGACAAGTGGAATACCTACAGTACGTCAGAATGCTGTTCATTGCCTATAGCTCAGCTTTCAACACCATAGTACCCTCCAAGCTCATCATTAAGCTTGGGGCCCTGGGTCTGAACCCCGCCCTGTGCAACTGGATCCTGGACTTCCTGACGGGCCGCCCCCCAGGTGGTGAAGGTAGGAAACAACACCTCCACTTCACTGATCCTCAACCCTGGGGCCCCACAAGGGTGCGTGCTCAGCCCCCTCCTGTACTCCCTGTTCACCCATGACTGTGTGGCCACGCACGCCTCCAACTCAATCATCAAGTTTGCAGACAACACAACAGTAGTGGGCCTGATTACCAACAATGACAAGACAGCCTACAGGGAGAAGGTAATGGCCCAGGCGGAGTGGTGCCAGGAAAATAACCTCTCACTCAACGTCAACAAAATGAAGGAGCTGATCGTGGACTTCAGGAAACAGCAGAGGYAGCACACCCCTATCCACATCGACGGACTGCAGTGGAGAAGGTGGAAAGCTTTAAGTTCCTCGGCATACACATTACTGACAATCTGAATTGGTCCACCCACACATACAGTGTGGTGAAGGCGGCGCAATAGCGCCTCTTCAACCACAGGAGGCTGAAGAAATTTGGCTTGGCCCCTAAGACCCTCAGAAACATTTACAGATGCACAATTGAGAGCATCGTGTCGGGCTGTATCACCGCCTGATACGGCAACTGCACTCCCCGCAACCCAGGGCACTCCATAGGGTGATACGTTCTGCCCAACGCATCACTGGGGGCACACTGCCTGCCCTCCAGGACACCTACAGCACCCGATGTCACAAGAAGGACAAAAAGATCATCAAGGACATCAACCAACTGAGCCATGGCCTGTTCACCCCGCAAAGTCAGTACAGGTACATCAAAGCTGGGACCGAGATGCTGCATTCATCACGTCGGAACCTCCAAACCTCCGAATGAAAGTGAAGTTATTTGCGTGTAGCTTTCTATTGGTTGATTCTGATACTTTCCAATTGGAAAACTCTGAACGGCCTACCGCCTATTATCTTTCTACAATGATTTTCCAAGTCGTAAAAATTCAGAGTTTCCTTGATCCGATATGTCATGAATGCAGAGACACATGGGACCATAATTAAAAACCTGTACACACCCCCTCCCTAACCTTGAGGCATGCTGAAGTGACTAAGCAGCTAAAAGTGGCAGCCCTAGTTGTCCCTGTCTATCTTGAACGGGATCAGCAGTGTTGTTTTGCTGAATGAGGGATTGAGCCCACCACTTATCTTCCCCTGGGAATTAAGGAAATCAATGCGATGCACCTCTGCCAGACTATAAGGCAAAACAGAGGTCAGGTTATTAACTGTTGCTGACCTAACTGCTTTTGGAACTCAGCAAAGTCAGGCCACCTGGGAACTTTTTTCCCCTGCTTGGCTTATTGTTGTTTATCTCCCCTCAGCAAATTGCATAACCCAATTGTTCAAAAGTGAATAGTGATGGCAAAAGCTCAAAATGATGTCATGACAATTAGTCACACTTTATTACATCTTTGATCGCCCTCTCCCTCCAAACTTCCTTATCAAACTACAGTAGAATCAAAACCACGTGACTGTAATCATGCCGAATGATCATAATATACAGTTTGGAATTGTAATCCATTTCTCCTCATTCATCCCAAAAACATTTTGACATGTCAGTTGTCCAGCACAGTTTTGAATATGACTGGTGCAGGCCTCCATTTACTCAGCTTCTTCACTTCCAGTATGTCTGCCTCCCTGTCCTCCATCCTCTTCCTCGCTACATATGGAATACTGCAGAAAGACATCACACACACCAGCCACAAATAAATGGCAAAACATACTATACATCTGGAATGCCTCTTCATCTAAACCTTGCATCAATCATGTACATTTGCATAAATAATATCACTTGTTAAATACAATTCTTCTTCCCCAGGTCTCCAGAAGTGCACTAGTTTAAACGTTATCTTAATTGGTTATATATGTCTCACCATGTCTTTTTTGGAGGTGGCTGAAGAGGAACGAATGTATCTGCACTGAAGGTCAGTGACCTACAGAGAACAATTCCACTGTGAGTATGAAACCACCATCACACGTCACTGAGCATGCTGATACCCATCTTTTCACAAATGTGAAACTGTGGTTATGTATCAATTATCTCGCCTTCCTTCCAAAGTGTGCATTTGTCCACTCCCCTTCACTGATTTGAAAGGAAATATGGTGGAAGCTCCAACTGCCCTATGACTCCACCAATCTACTGCCTTTAGATTGGTTGGAAGTAGTGAACAAGTGTACACTTCAGGTGAAAGGAGAGATTAATGGGATGCTCCCTGTGTGCTAAATTGTTGTATACTTGCTGTTTGTCCCTTGAAACCGGGCAATATAAAGACCAATAGCACCATCTTTCAGCCATCTGTAGTAATTCATGTATGAAAACAAGACAGAGCTACAGTATATCTACAGCACCGTAGCCTACTGTATCCTATTTCAATCAAATATACTATCAACACAACTGAAGGAAAACAAAAACCTTACCCAAAATGTGTTGTTGGTAATGTTGATCCAAACTTGTGAAAGTCAGAACTGTACTCAGGTGTTAGATAGGGTCTAGAACCAGGTGCAGAATGGCAGGTAAACCTGGCTGGAATGGAGGAACAAGCGGTGACATTATGATACATATATTCTCTCGTCTACAGACTACGTAAACATAATCGAGCGTCTGACCAAATGATGCAATATTTTAGTTCTGGGTTAACTGAGAATATAATACATTTAACACTGAGCATAACCTTGTTTAAACCAGAAATAAAATTGTGTGTAAGCATAGCCAATCTAGAAAGTATTCTTCTATTAGCCTAAATCATGCATTCCAATTTACCATCAGAAAGCCTAACCATAAAACGCAGATAATCATAAACTACTTATCAACTTTAACACAATAACCTTCATCGGATAATCTTGTTTAAATAATACTTTGAACATTCTGCAAAACGTATGCGTTTTCACTGCTACTGAATATTTGCTGTACATACCTTGTTTTTTCCTCCCGATGGTGGCCTCCAGAGTTCTCTCTGGAGAACACCGTAGGGTCCTATAATGGTGACCTCCCTCCAGCAAACAGCGTTTGCCAACATGGAAGGTTCTGGGCTGACCAAAGTTGGGATAAAACGTCCACTCAGTCTGGGACACCATGTTGGCCTCTACAAAAATAAATAAACAGAGTAATAAACATAAATAGAGGTTTGATAAATAGTATGCAAAACATCAGCGTTAGTGATCTAATAAAGAATGACGTCACACAGTTCTATTTATGACGTAGTACTGTACATTCAATAGGGGTTACTGACGAGGAACTGTTTATGTCAGATTATTGGCACTTTATACACTGAGTGTACAAAACATTAAGAACCCCTTTTTGCCCTCAGAACAGCCTCAATTCGTCTGGGCATGGACTCTACAAGGTGTTTGTATTTTGTATTTATTAAGGATCCCCATTAGCTGCTGCCTCTTCCTGGGGTCCAGCAACATTAAGGCAGTTATATACAAGTTAAAATATTACATTTCTTAACACTTTTCACAACACATTAAGTGTGTTCCCTCAGGCCACTACTCTACTATTACATATCTACAATACAAAATCCATGRGTACGTCTGTGTAGAGTGCGTGTCTTATCATGTGTGTCTGTGCCTGTGTGTCTGTGCCTGTGTGTCTGTGTCTCTTCACAGTCCCCGCTGTTCTAGAAGGTGTATTTTTATCTGTTTTTTAAATCTGATTCTACTGCTTGCATCAGTTACCTGATGTGGAAGAGTTCCATATAGCCATGGCTCTATATTGTACTATGCGCCTCCCATAGTCTGTTCTGGACTTTGTGAAGAGACTTTTGTTGGCATTTTATTTTTATTTAACTAGGCAAGTCAGTAAAGAACAAATTCTTATTTACAATGACGGCCTACCACGGCCAAACCCGGGCCAATTGTGAGCCGCGCTATGGGACTCCCAATCACGGCTGGATACAGCCTGGAATTGAACCAGGGTCTGTAGTGATGCCTCTAGCACTGAGATGTAGTGCCTTAGACCGCTGCGGCACTCGGGAGCACCTCATGTTTTGTGGGGTATGCATGGGTGTACGAGCTGTGTGGTAGTAGTTTAAACAGACAACTCGGTGCATTCAGCATGTCAACGCTTCTTACAAAAACAAGTAGGGATGAAGTCTATCGCTCCTCCACTTTGAACCATGAGAGATTTACTGTATATTATTAACGTTAGCTTTCTGTGTACATTTAAGGGCCAGCTGTGCTGCCCTGTTCTGAGCCAATTGTAATTTTCCAAGGTCCCTTTGTGYCACCTGACCACACAACTGTAGTCCAGGCGTGACAAAACTAGAGCCTGTAGGACCTGCCTTTTTGATAGTGTTGTTAAAAATGCAGAGCAGCACTTTATTATGGACAGACTTCTCCCCATCTTAGCTACTGTTGTATCAACATGTGTTGACCATGACCGTTTACAATCCAGGGTTACTCCAAGCAGTTTAGTCATCTCAACTTGCTCAATTTCCACATTATTCATTACAAGATTTAGTTGAGGTTCACTCGCTGTAGTAGCTGATGTGAATAGTGTTGACTCATCCGCATACATGACACACTGGCTTTACTCAAGGCAAGTGGCATGTCATTAGTAAAGAGTACGGGGCCTAGACAGCTGCCCTGGGGAATTCCTGATTGTATTGGAGAGGCTTCCATTAAAGAACACCCTCTATGTTCTGTTAGATAGGTAACTCTTTATCCACAATATAGAAGGGGGTGTATAGCCATAACACAAGTTTTCTATTAGCAGACTATGATCCGTAATGCCAAAAGCCGCACTTAAGTCTAACAAAACAGCTCCCACAATTGTTTTATCATCAATTTCTCTCAGCCAATCATCAGTCATTTGTGTAAGTGCCGTGCTTGTTGAATGTCCTTCCCTATAAGCGTGCTGAAAGTCTGTAAAATAGCATTGTATCTGGACAAACACKATTTTTTCCAAAAGTTCAATAAGTGTTGGTAACAGGCTGATTGATCGGCTATTTGAACCAGTAAAGGGTGCTTTACTATTCTTAGGTAGCGGAATAACTTTTGCTTTCCTCCAGGAATGAGGGCTTATGGGAGTGGCAATATCGTCCACTATTATCCTCAGTAACTTTCCATCCAAGTTGTCAGACCCTGATGGCTTGTCATTGTTGATAGACAACAGTTTTTTCACCTCTTCCACACTCACTTTACAGAATTCCACAGGGAGCATTCCACATGGGTGCTGGCCTATGTTGACTACAATGCTTCCCACAGTTGTGTCAAGTTGGCTGGACGGGTGGTGGACCATTCTTGATACCCACGGGAAACTGTTGAGCGTGAAATACCCAACAGCAAAATACCAGTTCCCCTGGCACCTACTAGCATACCCCATTCAAAGGCACTTACATGTTTTGTCTTGCCCAATCACCCTCTGAATGGCACATTGTTAATCATCAACTAACAATCATCTAGAATCCATGTCTCAATTGTCTCAAGGCTTTAAATCCTTCTTTAACCTGTCTCCTCCCCTTCATTTACATTGATTGAAGTGGATTTAACAAGTGACATCAATAAGGCATCTTAGCTTTCACCTGGATTCACCTGGTCTGTCTAGGTCATGGAAAGAGAAAGATTTCTTAATGTTTTGTACATTGTGAAATCATGGCCTCATATATTGGTAAATTAAATGGGGGGGGGGGGGCATTGTCAAACAAACAATCAATCAATCATTTGTAGACATGATCTAAGCCCAGTGACTCACGTGGGAAGGACCTGAGCAGTCTGGTCTCTTCAGGGAACTTGATCAGTTTGATGTGAGGGAGTGGAGCATCACTGTAGCGAGGCGCAGGCAGCCACCGCAGACCAGAGCTCCAGTCAAGGTCACACCTGGAGAAGTACAGTACCCAGTCACCAATCCGTGTGCTGGACAGCTACTTGGTGTGCAGGCTTTTATTCCAGCCCAGCACTTACACACCTGACAGAGCTCATATGTTAATCATCAACTAACAATCAATAGCTTGATTAGCTGTCTTAAGTTAAGGGTAAGGTGCCATAAACATGAGGCATCATGAAATTGGGAAAATATATATATATATTGCAGATAAGGAGAGGTAGGCTGTGCTACCATCTAGAAGCACTGCAGGATTACTGGTTGCTGGCTTGCTGCAGCTTCCTCTGCTCTGACATTGTGACATAGCTAATGATGAGACAGACAGCCCTGTCAGAATGCCATTGTGTCAAGCCAGTTCCAGAGACATGGGAGTGGTGTGAGTAAACACTTTCTCAGTTAGTCGTTTGTGTTCATCTTACATTAACTCTGTTTTTTTTGTTGTTTTTTTTAAAATGTATTTTATTCATAATACAAAAATCAACTTACATTGCTACATCAAACATGTCTAGCAAACCAAACACAGGTATTAACAATGCTCAAACATACAAAAAATATAAAAATAAAATACAAAAAATAAACAATTTAAGTGCAATTATATTCACTCTGAAAATATCTTATTATAATGATTCATGAAGATGTTATTCTTGTTGTTATTCACTAGGGTTAGTGTTTTAATAAGATAATTGAATTCAATCAGAAAAATTGGTAATTTTGGTATAGAATTTTGGAATTTTTGTTTGTGTATAAAGTATTTGGCAACAAGAATAAAAAAAAATAACAATCATTTCAGTGGTTTTGTTATCATTGCAATAGTAACATATTATATATTTTATGTTAAAATTATAGGCAGTGTTCATAATGGTAAATAAGTACTTTGCAAGGTTTTCCCAAAATTCTGACACAAATTTACATTCAAAGAACAAGTGAGACAGATTCTCACCTTCTATTTCACAGAAAACGCAGATATCATCAATAGCCACAAATTTGGAAATCATAGAGTTACATGGATATATCTTATGTAAAATTTTGAAGTGCACTTCCTTAACTTTGTTTGGTATACAGTATTTGTAAGGCCTTAACCATGCATTTTTCCAGACAATGTCAGGAATAACATTGTTCCAGAAAAACTTTCCTCTCGGTGTAAGTTGGTTTTGTGAATGAAGAATTTGTCTTATATATTTATTACAACAAGATTTCTCAAGTAAGCCACGCCTTCCAATATTAACATAACATTCCAATATTAACATTAACTTTGTCAATGTCAATTAACTCTGTCAATGACGTATGTCAATGAATGAAGTGAAATTATAAAGGAATGCTATTGCCTACAGTCTGGTGTTCTTAGATCCTCTCAACGCGCTGGACTTGGATTTAGCTTGCAAATGTCACTGCGCCTGCTCTGTATCTTAGCTACCCTACAAACAAACAGTGTAGAAAAAGAGAAAGCACACAAAATAAAGTGATTGGTTGGTTACAAAACTTTAACCTCTAGTCTAGACTATACATTCAGTTGTTTGTAAAGTAACCCTTTATCCTTGTACATTGAATCCCTTTTAACAACTTTGTTGATGTTCATACAGTGTATACAGTAGTATAGAGACGATCACTTACTCTGTTAGGTTGGGCTCTATGTGCCGAATGTGCGGTCTGTAATTTATCTCTCCTCCATGTGAATAGTGTCTGCCGTGGGGTCCGAGCTTGTCCTGGGGTACGAGCTTGTCCTGGGGTACGAGCTTGTCCAACGCACCAAAAGAACACATGCTGAATGGGAACCACCTTTTGCACGAGTTTATTACTTTATATTTCAAGGAAGCGTATCCTGATGGCTATTTTACTTTGACCGTGTTTTGCAGCGGGCATTCATGTTATCTAGATTAAGTTTAATGCGTCTCGCCCCAAAAAGTTGTTGGAAACAATAGGCCTGTATGACACGTTTGTAGCCTATAGAACGACCCAAGCTGTTGCTAGGAGAGAATGACAAACTTCTCTGAGAGGGGTGGGTCGTTCCACCAATTAGGTGCCTTTTGAGGAGTGTAACTTCGTGAGAGAAGAAAACGTGTTATTTCTCCTAATTGTAACATTCTGTCATAAAGAGCAAATGTTCAACTTAATAAAAAACATGTTTCACCATCTCAAGAGGTCAAATAAAATATTGACTATTACATTTACATTTTAGTCATTTGGCAGATGCTCTTATCCAGAACGACTTACAGGAGCAATTAGGGTTAAGTGCCTTGCTCAAGGGCTCATCGACAGATAACAGGGTTGAACGTGAAGGTGCCCACATACATAGGTTTGGTTCGCTTCTAGCAGAACACCGCTTGGCGAAACAAACATCTGTACTTGCACACTCCCTAAAGACCCTCAATATTGCTGTTGTTTGTCCCTCTTGAGCCACTGTAGCAACAACATAGTCAGAAACACTTCCTCAAAATAGTCAGAATTAGCCTAAAATAAATCAATAAATCTGTCATTCATTTCAATGTTTTTGCCAAGGAAGACTTAGTAACGCAATTTTACATCTAACTATGATTTTTGGTGCAGTATTTCTCAAGTGAAAACATTTGCATGAAAACTAATCTCCCATTGAATGACAACAAACACTTCATGTTCCCACTCCTACTAGTAGTGTTTTTGACCAGTCACCGACAAAGGGCGTAGACTTCGGCTACCAACTTTGACTTGCTTTAAGAAGAAAATGTGTGCTCAAACAGCCGAAAACAAACGTGCCGAATACCAAAACCAACAAAAACATCATAAAACTTCTTCGTAATATATGTGCAGTTTTAGAAGCATTCGGTAAGCTTTACAGTGTTGACGATTTCATCTTAAATAAATAAAATAATAGAGTCTTTCTATCTACAGTATGGGTAACGAGGGTTGATGTGTGGCTAAAAAGAGTAGAACCAGCTCACCCGCATTACACTATGATTTGACTATTCAATGTTTCTTTTAAAGGAATAGTTTCACTATATTAAAACAATTCAGTTCACGTAACAGGGATGACCTTAAAATAACGGAATAAATTGTTGTTTTTGTACCTTAAAATGAATCACTAATCGCATGAAATAAATAATAATCTAAGCTTGGAGAAATGTTGGTGTTAAGTGGGTTAAAATCTTGCTTGAAGTCACAGAGGATACACGAGGAACACACATATTTTGGCACTTTAGCAAGTCTTTATTCGTTTTAAAAATCAGATTGGTTGACTTTTCAGTGGGTCAATCTAATTACATAATTTACAAAACCCCATCTTATTAAACCGTAGATAGCTGTGTGTGTGTGGGGGGGGGGGTTCAAGGAACATTATTATCTGGCCCTAAACCAATGTATAAGGTCAGACCTATCTGGCTAGAGTCCGGTACCAGAGCTCTAACCCCCCCTCTCACCCCCCCCCCCCCCCCCCCCCCCCACCACCACCACCACCACCACCAAAGGCTTAGACTTTTAGGTGTTAAAGGGCACTTCATTTAATTGAATAGGATTTTAATATGTGATATTTGTGCACAATTTCTACTTAAAATATCAAAGGCACTAATTTCATGGAACGACCCAGGTATGAAAATGAGAGGTGATGGGAGGGTTACTTGTGCAAAGCATGGAAGGGTCAGGCCTATACCACATTGACAAAGTGTCAGATGTATGACCTGTTATAATAACACATTTTGGTATGAATTTGCTTACAGATCCTTTGTGAAGGATCTATATTGGCATTGTAAAGGTTTTATGAAGTATTGGTAGTGCATCAGCAGTTTTCCACTTATTATGTCAGTCACTGACAGTCACTCAATTAGCCCATGTCAGCTAAAAACATATATATTGCAAAGTAAGGTAGTCTAGCCAGCCATRCAATAGTACTGTTGACCAAGTGCCGTTTACAAATGTAGACCTTTTCTTGTACGCTACTATTTAAAAACAGCATAATTTGCTTTTTTGTCATCATTATGGTCAGAAACGAGATTTGGTTGTTAGCTGACATGGGCTACAAATGTTAGGTGACATGGGTTAATTGAGTGACTGTCAGTGACTGAAATAACAAGTGGAAAACCGCTGATGCACTACCAAATTTAGAAATTGCACCTTGTGTATTCTAATTTACAAACTCTCAACAGTAAATTGAGTCCCCGACTGAGTTTTCTTTTTTTTTTAACGGCCAGAGGCGCCTCTGATTATGGTGTTGTTATCTGTCACAACAATTTATCAGTGTCATGTTTTTTTGTATGTTCAGACAAGTAGGCTATACTATGTAACCATAGTCACTAGATGGCGCCAACAGATAATGTACTAAGCATTTGCCTGGCTACTACCTAGTCAAGACCTAAACTTGACTGTCACATAATGGTGCCCTGATGTGCCCTAGTCTAGATACATATGTCAAAGGCTTTGGCAGAGTAAATTGCAATTCGTAATGCTATCTCAATAAATTTCTCGGAGCCACACTCAAAATGTAAATAATCTGTGGCATCTCTTTACTTAGCTGTACTTAGATTTTGAAGCCCTATCTATGTAGCCTAAATGTGGGMTGTGTCTTATTATTTGAGATAATCTGTCGACTCTTTACTTGCTTAAAAACAATAGATTACAGTAATTTATATTTGCTAAAACTTCAAAATCCTAAAAAGCATATGCGTTTYAATGGGAATTGGGAAGATAAATTAGATAAACACTACTGCCTGAACACTGGCCCTTTAAATCCACCTGTTGGGGCGCAAGACTGCGCCTTCTGAATCGTGGAGCTATAGGTTAACTGTGGTTTGAAGACACCGTTTATTACGAGTGCCAGGAGTGTTGCGGAGCTCCTATTTTAATACRGCCACATTGTAGCCAACCAGATTCTCTTTAGTAATTTGGCTGTCCAAAGCATTCTTCCTATCCGGGATGTTTTTGAGCATAATTTGGATCTCTTGATATCCATTTCAAGACATCGCTTGGATTTATATTATTTATATTCTTATTGTGTAATCTCTGRATTGAAATGTCTGTCGTTTTCATCAAGTCTAGGCCACTGGTCTAATTTCCAATTAAGAAATTGCGCCGCAAAACGTTTCGACTTCAAAGTGAGACCGTGGATGCGCGTTTCGTTGGAGACGTTCTGCAACAATTTGTTGCAAACATTCAGAGCAAAGTGATGGATGGAGTCGTTATCACCTCGGTTTGCCATGGCACCTTAATCATTTAGTTTTTTTTATGTGATTCATCTGAGTCCTCTTTTCGTGTTATTCAATTATGTTCACTTTCGCTGCCTTTTGCTATATGCTGTCACTGGTCCTCTGTGCTTCCCTGATCTTCTTTGCGATATGGCATGTAAGTGGGGGATTTATTACTTGTTTTTGTTGTTGTTATGCGTCTTTTAAGATGTGAAAATAAATGTTAATATGATTATGAATGATTTTGGCTATGGACAATATTCCATAATGGTGCGTAATAGCCTAGTGTATTTATACCTGCTCACAACCCCTTTGCCTTTTGCGCAAGATAATTAATACATTATTCGATGTATGCAAAGGTGCTGTTTCAATGCCCAACCTTTCACTTGAATTATAATTTTATTAAGATCCCCATTTGCTGATGCCACCCGCTCTAATGGGTAGGAAAATACAATACATCCCCAAATTGACACGTGCGCACCTGTATCTCAGACGTTTAGCCTAAAACACCACTCATTTCCACTTAATTGACTAAATGGTCATATCGGTTTTATTTTGTTTTTGCAGATTTTTTAGCTATGGTTTCATCAAAGGGTTTTACAATTCACTTGACTCAGTCATCATGCACCTCTGTAATCGATTAGGAAATCTGTTAGAGACGTTGGACACGCTGAGACGAATTTTCCTCCGCACACAGTTTTATCTGTGTGTTATTGTCTTTGTTCAAACCAGCCAGGAGACCCTGCAACACAGAAATGCCAATAAGAACGCATTACAATATTTGGATAATATAATGATTTACTCTGAAAGCCCTTGCGCCCTCCTGCGGAACTTTATATAAAGGCAGATTTCGGTCCGGTCACACAGTCCTTGGCCCCCATCGACCGGCCCTACCTTTGCATAGCGATAGACCTGAGACTGAAGGAGAGCTTCAGGTTTACTTCTGAGCCCAGGCAATTACTGGAGGCATGGCATGTGTCAGGCCCATATGGTGTACAAAGCAGTGGACAGATCTTATCTAGTCTGCCTGCTACTCAGGAATAGAAGAACATACAGCTTATGCCAAGAGCAGAATTATCAACATGGATGTTTTCATTCTGTTTATATTAATATAATATACTGTAAAGTGGTCATTTCACACACACACACACACACACACACACACACACACACACACACACACACACACACACACACACACACACACACACACACACACACACACACACACACACACACACACACACACACACACAGAGAGAGACACACACTCACACACTCTGTTATCCAAAACAACTAACAGCTCATACATACAGTACATTCAATATATCTGGCCCAACTGTGGTCTTGTAAAGCACCATGTTCAAACCAACTGAGACTTATGGGAAACACAATGCTTCTGATGGCAGGGTGGCGATTTCAATTCACAAACACAGGCATAAGCTACAGACAAATCAGAATAGCCTGTTATGCAGGCTACATGGCGTTATGTCACATGCATAGTCAAATAAATGGGTTTTAATTACCAGCCCTTTTTCACATTACAGCATGCCTGTCATCCAGACATCATTCGGGTAATTGTAATACATGATCCCATACACTCTGACAGTGAAATGTACCCATACATGCTACAGTAATATCCATCCCACTGGGCAAAAACTGGGTACATCAACAACAAAGAATCCAAGTAATTTCAACAAAAAAATATAAATCTGATGACGTTGAATCAACATAGAAAAGCTCATTGGATTTGCAAAAAGTAATCAGTAATCAACGTATTTTCTTCACCCAGCTTTTAACCTAAATCCAATGACTTGGTGAAATTTGATATTGATTTCACATTGAATTCACAGTTAGTTGACAACTCAACCAAATGTAAATCAAAACTATACGTTGAACTGATGTCTGTGTCCAGTGGGACTTTCTTCATTCTCTTTCATCTAATTGTCCTGCCAAATATTGCATCCCTCTACTTGACAGGTTTATTACAGTTCTGCCTGTTTTTCAGTGGACATGTCAGTGTCGCATGACCTAGGTATCCTCCTCTTTCCTCTCCTGACACGTTTGGAATATCAGGACATGTCTTGTCATTAATCACTGCCTGTTAACAGGCGGTCTCGTCTCTCACAGGGCATGTACTGTACTGCACTAAGGCTGACTGATGAGAACCTTATCAGACACTACGTTGACTGACGGATATGATTGGTTGAGCTTCCATGTCCAAGAAATCATCATTTCAGTCTCAGTGATGATGCTTCTTTACATGTCCAGACCGCACAGCACTCCCCATTCTGGGCTTCGGGGGACTCTGAAATGTTGTATCTATAGCAGTGAAATGTATTTTTATGGTAGTGACAAAGACAAGCTGACGTTCAGTCGTCAAGTTCATTGACTAAGCTGAAACCCTCGACTCTATCTAGCTTAACACATGTTCAAGGTTGATCAATAACAAGATAATCTCATTCGATACGCTTAAAAGTCACTCAGTCTGTGGAGGGAAAATCACACCTCACTGGTTAGCTATCTAGCTTCTGTCCAGATTGAATGATCAGTAATCAATCGTGTAATCCCAGTTACACCATCACTCCTGGGACTGCTTGTAACAGATTAGGGGGAATTTTAATTAACATACCCAATGAACTGTGTTCTCTTGAATTCCGCTCAGCTCCACACTCACCGACAGGAAATGGTTGAGTGATTTCCCTCCATGTAGCAAAGCCCCTAATGTATTATGAGTGTCATTATCACCATGTGAACGGCTCCTCTGCATCCAGTGACTTATGGGAAAACCCACYTGCCCATATGATGTGTAGAGAGAGTCCATTGGCTAAGAGGGCATATGTTAAGTTAACATCATTCACTTTCATTGTGGCCATACAGTATATTGTTGTTTTAGTTTTWCTGAGGCTTTTAGTGGATGCCGGTTAGATTACCGTATTCGTAGTTGGAAACTATGAAGGAGTCATTTGTATACATGGTTTCTGTCCTGCTGCTTTAATATGTGCCTCATGCTGGTTCCTTAGGCAAGTACAGGACATTCACAGGTCTAATGATCCTTCACACCGACTCCCATGCTCCTCCACTCAATGCTACTGTCCTCAGAGCATGCTATTATTTGGAAATMACATCTTGCTTCAAATTTCAATCTATGTGCAGTACAAGAACATTTCTCTTCGTCTTTGAGGCTGTGAGTAACCTAAGTGGCTCTATAAGAGTCAGCTTGGGTTTAGTTCAGTAGTGCTGCGCTTATAAAGGCAGCCCAATTTTGATTCTGAACTAGTCTTGATTAATCAGGTGAGCTCTGAAAAAGATCTGATGTGATTGGTCAAAAGACCAATTAGTGGAAAAAAAGATCAGATTTGGGGCTGCCTGTGTAAACACAGCCTTTGTGTTTGGTTTTGCACGTAGTCCCACACATTCATTAATTCCTCATAGGTTGTTCATCCATCAATGTGACATCAATTACATTAAGTTACATTGTTTCTCACTGTATGTTATATTGCCTTGTGTAAATGAAATTGTATTTTCCTGGCAAGAGGAGATAGGGATTTTATTATTCTGAGCCAGAGGGAAAAAAACAAAATGTTACTTGCCATGCTGGTCTTTGGAGATATACTGTAGGCCTATACAGATGTGAGCATGTTTTTAAGGCCAGTCAACCATGAAGAAGCAGAAATGTCCAGTCCCAGATATGGAACCAATGCCATTAAAAAAAAGTATTGATAGAAAGCTTCAGGAAATGTAATAAAATAAATAAAACACATAGTATAAAGTCCATTCCCTTCATGTAGCCCTGCTGCCTGCAGCCACGTCAAAAAGAGCAGCAATCCCCAAATGGGCAGTCTCCACTCACAGAGGAACCGTTTGTGAAGCTTCCAAGCGGTTGCACTAGGCACATCAGACATTTTCTTGTTATTCAGTTTAGTGAGTTGATTTGGGGCGTCATCCTGCAATGACTGTGACTGTGAGCAGACCAGACCTGTCAGTCCATGATTGCCTTTCCAGTCATAGAGAAGTACTGCACACAATGATGACAAAATTAACCCATTTCAGGCATTTTAAAATCCTCCTGAATAATTAACCATAGCTGGTCAATTATTAACATCAAACTTGTAGTCTCTTTCATCAGAATTGATGTTCTCCGCATCACGGTTGTACTGTTATTTTTTATGTAATTATTTCTATATGAATGCCTAAAGTAGAATGGCAGTGACGTAAGGTAGGGAATATGTTCAAAGAGAGTCAGGGTCTTTCACAAACAAAGATAACAGTTGAGTTGCCAGTCGACCATAGAGTCTGTGGACCAAGGGCGGCCAGCCATGCTCATGTATGGATGTACACAACCGTTCAAAAGTTTGGAGTCACTTAGATATTTCCTTGTTTTTGAAAGAAAAGCAAATTTTTTGTCCATTTAAAATAACATCAAATTGATCAGAAATATAGTGTAGACATTGTTAATGTTGTAATTGACTATTGTAGCTGGAAACGGCAGATTGTTAATGGAATATCTACATAGGCGTACAGAGGCCCATTATCAGCAACCATCACTCCTGTGTTCCAATGGCACGTTGTGTTAGCTAATTCAAGTTTATCATTTTAAAAGGCTAATTGATCATGAGAAAACCCTTTTGCAATTATGTTAGCACAGCTGAAAACTGTTGTGCTAATTAAAGAAGCAATAAAAATGGCCTTCTTTAGACTAGTTGAGTATCTGGGGCATCAATATTTGTGGGTTCGATTACAGGCTCAAAATGGCTAGAAACAAAGAACTTTCTTCTGAAACTCGTCAGTCTATCATTGTTCTGAGAAATGAAGGCTATTCCATGTGAGAAATTGCCAAGAAACTGAAGATCTCGTACAACGCTGTGTACTACTACTTCACAGAACAGAACATGAGTTTCAGAAGAAAGTTTTTTGTTTCTGGCCATTTTGAGTCTGTAATCGAACCCACAAATGCTGATGCTCCAGATACTCAACTAGTCTGAAGAAGGCCAGTTTTATTGCTTCTTTAATCAGAACAACCATTTTCAGCTGTGCTAACATAATTGTAAAATGGTTTTCTATTGCTCAATTAGCCTTTTAAAATGATACACTTGGATTAGCTAACACAACGTGCTATTGGAACACAGGAGTGATGGTTGCTGATAATGGGCCTCTGTACGCCTATGTAGATATTCCATAAAAAATCTGCAGTTTCCAGCTACAATAGTCATTAACAATGTCTACACTGTATTTCTGATCAATTTCATGTTATTTTAATGGACAAAAAGTGTGCTTTTCTTTCAAAAACAAGGACATTTCTAAGTGACCCCAAACTTTTGAACGGTAGTGTATGTTTACACCTGGTGAGCAGGAGGTGTCACTGTGTCAGTTTAGGCAACATTGAATTCAAATACTTCTATTGAAACCACCCAAAGGTGGCATGATGTCAACTGTGTGCATACAAGATGTCACCTCATATGATGATGATGATAGGCATGAATATATAGCGTGTATTTGCTGAACATTCCATCTCCTCATCACACCCCACTGCCCCAGGTGTTTACAAACAGTCCATCCATGTTGTTTGCCATCGGCCCGTGAAGAATTAAGGGAGCATCAACACACAGTAGAGCCCGCCAGAATCACACCACAGGGAAATATGGCTGTGTGTGTGTGGTGTGTGGTGTGTGTGTGTGTGTGTGTGTGTGTGTGTGTGTGTGTGTGTGTGTGTGTGTGTGTTTGTAACACGGGAAAAATTAATAAAATACACACACACACACACATGACCCTAAGGACTTACATACATGCAAACACATCCACTCTCTGCCTCTGCTGTGCCGCTGCATGGCCACAGGGAATAGACATGCAATGTCAGCTGTCTCTGTAAGACGATACCCCCCTATGCAATTACTAGCACTGCTTCCTAATGCAGCTCTGTCTGTCTGATTGATCCTGTTTGTCATGCAGTGTTGTAATCGCTGTGCTAGCTCCCAGACAGCCTATAGAACCACTGACACAGCTACAGCCATTGACACAGCCACTGTGAGTGATTAACACTGATGCAGGCAGAGAACTAAAACACATTGTTCTTTTTCCTCACTTTGTCACTCTCTCGCTCTCACTCTTTCTCAGATAACAGCCTTTGATGAACTGCAGGCAGACTTTAAGGTCCCCATCGATCAGGGCAATCCACTCCATGCGGTACGTGTCTTTCTCTGCTGTGCTAGTACACTTACATGTTACTCATGTACTACTGTCAAACATGTTCTCTCACTCCAGTAGTGAGTTTATTTTGCCGAATGTGTCTGGAATATGTGAGCGTGTGGAAAGTGTGGTGACTAGGATGTTCTCTTGGTGTATTAGTGTATGATGTGTCATGAGTGTGGTATCTGGAGTATGCATGTGTAACCAGCGTGTTTAGAACATGTGAGTGCGTGTGCTGATTGTTTTGGGCAAATATGTGGTGCGTGTGTTAGTGTATGCGTGCGTGTGAGTCTGCGTGCCTGATGCTTGCGTGTGTGTCTTCGTGTGTGTGTATCTGTGTGTGTGTGGGGGGAGGGGGCGGGGGGGCTTGGAAGAGGTGTGTAATCAGCACCAGGGGCCGCGGCCAGGTGTGGTGCCACCCTGCTGCTCCAGAAGATCATCTCCCTCAGTCATCTGCAGCTCTGCATTAATACTACAGCAACCAGATGGCTGCATGCTGTTCAATTCCTCCTCCTCTGGACTGGGACTGAGTGGCTGACAGGCACCTCACATCACAGGTTTAAAGGCCACAACCCCCTGGCTGTGTCTGAAATATCGTGCACTACTTTTGACCTGGGCCCACATACCATGTAGTGGCATTTCAGGTGCACGCTCTGTATAAATGATATCCCCTTCATCAGAGAAGAGATGGGACACTGAGGTTGATAAAGGACAGGTTCCGCTCCATGAATCCCCTCTGGGGTTTCTGGGTTATTATTCCCTCTGGCTCCTTAATAGAGGAGAATGACTTGAGCAGTTTAGGTATGATGTCCCTGGGACAACACAGTTTAGAGGTGACTTTGACTGTACTGCCGCAGCACTTGAATGTTGACAGCTGTGTGTCCTTTGGGATAACTAGAGAGAAAAGATGGATGGAGAGACAGCGTATTCGAGGAACAGGATTGCTGAGCAATTTCAAATGCAAATGTGTGAATTACTTTTTTCAAAGTCATTGTTGCTTTGAAAATGATCTCAAAGTACAGCGACACTTATTTTTTTGTAGCATTTGCTTTGCATGTAATTATGAACAGCACCTGGATACTAAACTTGATGCTAATACTTGTGATCTCAGAGAGAGAGAGAGAGAAAGAAAGAGTCTGAGTGTTCAGACTTTGCCACTTAAAGAAATTGTGTTGTTATCACTGTGCAGATGTTTTTTCAAAGCCATTTTAGCTGTCGCACTAGCTGTTCGGTCAAAACAGATTCCCAAATGAAAATTTGTCAGGCTATGCAGAAGTTGCCTCCCACCGAGGCACACGTTGCTAGGCAACCCCTTGGACTTGCCCAGGCAGGCTCTGGCTCAAGCCAGTTTAAAAGACTTGCTAGCAAACATTTGTGCTATGGAACTAAATAAGTACTGCACTCTGACCACAAAACGTATTTGCTAGATTGGTTCATCGTGTTTTTATTCAAGCAATGAAAGTGAACATCAAAACATGGTGTAGTTTTATTGGGATTTGCAGCTGTTGTTGGTAAGAAGTGAAACTGCTAGCTTCTGATATGACTTACACAACCTTTAAATACTTTGAAATAAAAATGTATTTAGTCAAATCCATTGCACTACTTCATAGTCTCTCACTCCCCATGGCCCCCATGCTCTTTCCTTCCACTGTGACATGTATACCACCTTCCCTTTTTCTCTCCCTCCATCTCTCTTCTTCCACACCATTTCTCCCTCCCTCTCCTCCCTCTCTCCACCTCGACCACCTCATGAGTCCTGATTGGAGATTGATGGCTTGGGCACCACCCTGCTCCCCTGCCACCCTTGCCACCTCTGCCACCAGCGGTGTCATTCCCATAGGGAGCACAGGGGCATGTGCCCCCTCAGATTTGTTTTTAAAGATAATTGTTTCTCTTTAAAACTACTAGCCATCTAGCAATTTTATGAAGTTGGCTTTAGCTAGCCCAGATACTGTAGGTTCCCAACCTCATAACTAGCCACCAAGAAGCCATTTCAGGCTATCAATCAAGTTAGAGTAGCTATCATAGCTGGCATGCCTGCTGCCAAGGTTGGTAGAGTTTTGAAAAGCAAGCAATAACTAAATGTACTGAATAATAATGTACTTTTACCCAGATTACCTAAATGTACTTTTACCCAGATTTTAGCAGAGATGCAGAGAAGAATATATATTTAATAAAGAACCACCAGTCAGGAGGATACAGACAGCTCAAGAGATATGCTTAGATATTTTTTTTTACATAGAATTAAGCAAATGATTATGGCTCTAGATTGCAGGAACAAGCTGTTTCAGGTGTTTGAAAAATGCACAATTCTCCACCACCAGCCATCCTCACATACTTGTGCCCCCTCAGATTGTTGGGGTGCATGACGCCCCTGTCTGCTACATCAGCCTCACACCCAGGCAGCAGGCTAATTAGCGACTGACTGTCATCTGCCCCTCCCCCAGGGGGCTTTCTGGGAGTCAGGGCTCACCCTAGACCTAGAGCAACCATAGTAGGGATCCACAGACACACAAACACACACACAGAGTCAAACACACACACACACACATATAGAATCAAACCTCACACACAAACATACACACACAGCTGTGAGTCTCTGGTTCTGGGGCTCCAGGCACATATATAAAGACAGAGCCTATTATCACAGGGAGGAGTGCCAACACAGAGAACAGTGGGCTGAAAAAAAGTAGGTTTATTCCTAGAGAGTTTGTGTTCGAGAAGGGGGTGGACGTGTGTGTGTCTGTGTGTGTGTGCGAGCCCTTGTGTGTAGTGTATAAGTCCTCTGGGTCTATGGGGACGTACACTCAGGCCCAGATGTATTTCAGCACTGCCAATGTTGTTTACTTTGAGGAGGCCAGTGCCTATCTGCCTATCTCTTCTGAGACACTCAGATGACACACCAGTGCAGAGCCTGATGAGAGTACGTTATGCTTTAATACTTTATTCCCCACAGCGCTCTGGGCCCTTCTTGTGATGGGGCCCTGCTTTGTGATGCTGATGGCATCTGTTGCTTGTCCGACTCTGAACTACCGTTCTATCAGCCAGGGATTAGCCTGAAGCAAATAATATCATCTAAGTCTTGCATTAAAGATCAGACTGATAAAACAGTGAATAAATGAATGCAAGGAAAGGGAAGCAGTTACCATAGTTGCATTATCATGCAGAGAGAGGAGTATTACTTGTGTTATGATTTTATTTCCCTAGACTGATCATGGAATTGTGTACTACCCATGTGCTCATATAGGTTACATTTTAGTTAGATCTCTAGTAAATTAGTACTATCGGTTATATGTCAGTGTGACTCCAACGGGTGAATGGTGGATTGGCATAATACTGGGTCCTGTCTAAAAACGTTGTTGTTGTTGTTACAAGAAAATGTTGAAAGCTTTACAGTAGGCCCATGTAATCGGCCAGATATCAAACCTGGGATGACGGCTCACTGGGTAAACTCTAGGTATTAGCTCTGGGAGCCGACAAAAGTCCTGAGATCTCAGGCAAGGTAAGTCATAATATAAAGCCAGCTTGGAGAACCACCTGCACTATACTGACAGTACATCAGCCTCCACTACTGGATCGTCACATTTCTCCTCTCGTTATGAATATTATTGACGTCAAACGGGAGAACCAAGGACACGGGTAGTTCCTAATGTTGTAAGATTCTGGCTAGTGTTTACAGAACAACTGGTTCTGAGAGATTAGGATCRGGACTTGCAATTGTAACAGTAAGCAGCTGTAACAAATGGATGACTGCAGTGTAGCCGTTATTATGAGTACATGTTCCAAATCAAATCACATGTTATTTGTCACATGCATCGAATTCAACAGGCGTAAACTTTACCATAAAATGCTTACTTACAGGCCCTTTCCAAACGATGCAGTTAAGTAAGAAAAATGTGCAATAAAAAGAAGGAAATAGTAACGTATTAAAATAACAATAACGAGACTATATACAAGGAGTACCGGAACCGAATCAATGTGCAGAGGTATGAGGTAGTTGAGGTAATTATGTACATGTAGGTAGGGGTAACTGTAACTAGGCAATCTGGACAGATAATAAACAGAGTATTCAACAGCGTACGTGACGAGTGTGTCAGGACCCGGTGCGAGAAACAGTCACTAATAATCGTCAGAACCCAGAAGATGAGGCAGACACAGCAGTACTAGAGATGGTGGTTTAATTAAAGAACAAAATCTTCAGGCAAAGAAACTAAATCCACAATGTCCAAAAATAAAGCAAGAGGCACAAAATGGAAATCCTCCAAAATACAAAAGAAACTCCACAAAGTGGTAAAACAGCAGGGAAAAACAAACCTCAAAAGACTACTCAAATAACACACAAGAACTAAACCAGAGAACCTCTGGAAAATCCAACAAGAGAAATATCTAWATAAAACAAGGCTTGGGCTGGGGCTGGGTGCTAACTTACAAACACTGAGCAAGGAACTGAGGAACACACAGGGTTTAAATACTAACAAGGGAATGACTTACAGGTGCAAACAATAGAGCAAGAAAAACAAAAGGTACAAAAAAGGTGCAAGGGGGACATCTAGTGAACAAAACCTGAACAGTCCTGGCCAAAACCTGACAGAGTGTGAAAGTGTGTCTGTGTGTTTCTGTATGTGCATGTGTGTGTGTGTGTGTGTTTGGGGGTTTGGCGCATGTGTGTGATTTGTGTGCGTGTGAGCGTATGTAGTCTATGTGTGTGTTGGAATGTCAGTGTACAGTGCATTCAGAAAGTATTCACACCCCTTGACTTTTCCCTCATTTTGTTGTGTTACAGCCATAATTTAAAATGTATTATATTGAGATATTATATTGACATTGAATGTTCCTGAATGGCCTAGTTACAGTTTTGACTTAAATCGTCTTGGAAATCTATGGCAAGACATGAAAATGTCTGTTTAGCAATGATCAGCAACCAACTTGACAGAGCTTGAAGAATTGTTTGTCTATTCATGTTTTGTATTGTGTCATGTTTTGTGTGGACCTCCAGGAAGAGTAGCTGAAGCTTTGGCTGTAGCTAATGGGGATCCTAATAAAATATTAAATGCTCATCTCCAGAAAGTGAACCAGTAATTAGCCCATATTCATTCACTCCTTCGACAGAGCACTGTGTGTACTGTGTACTCTAGACAGTGAAGGTACACACTCCAGAGAACGATTTCCCACCTGTCAAACACTCCTCTTCTTCTCTCAACAGTTCCTTGACCTCTCTAGGTCTCCTCTCTATTCTCACCCTGAGCCTCAGTTTATTTTTGTGTGTTTTATTTACAGTACCCCAGCACACTTGCTTGTCAAGCAAATTCTCGCTGAGTAACATTTCAAAGCGAGCCCTGTCTAATTGCTTGCTAATGAGAAGTGTTGATACGTCGGCAGTTATCTGGCGTCTCCATGGCTACCACTGGAATATATTAGCATGGCCTCGTTCATACTCCTCAAGATGGGAGAGGAGAGGAAAACATGTGTAGAGGCAAATTCAGGTTCGCCCAAATGAGGTGCTGCAGTCCCAAAATAGGGCTAATTTACGGTAACTTCTCATAGATGTTGTGGATTCTTATGCTGAACTACTGCAGTGGGTCGTGAGAGGACATGGGGAGGAGGAAGCAATGCAAAATGTGCTTGGAGAACATCAAAGTCTTCTACAAATTTGACTTCACTTATGTATATGAGACTACCCGCAGCTCAATTTGACGTCTCCTCAACCCCAACCTCTTTCCTACCTCTACTCTTAATATAATAGCACATTTCTCTCAGTGGAAGGGGACTTCCTTAAAGTGAAACTTTAAAGTGCATTTAAAACATCTCAATACACTTGGCACTTTTAAAATAGAAAAACAGTACAGTAAAAGGAGGCAATTGAAGACATTTTCCACCGTCTTTACCCAGAACAAGTCCAAGAGGACTAACGTGTAGATTGTGTCGTATCAGATTTTGAGATGAGAGATAAAACAACGGCTGATGCTCAAATGGAGATTAGCCACCAGGCTGCACATTTTCCCCACAGAGCCTGTAGAACCGTTACAATGGTCTTAGTTCCAACGTACGCTAGACTGGCTTTCTACAGTAGTGTTACCTCAGATTACATTATTTAGAGGCGTACAGGCGACTCCATTATGAATTATACATCCCATCAGAGGAAGTTCTTCTGTAGTGTTTTTTTCTCTCCAAAATACTAATCAAATATGTATGTTTAGTCTTGATTAATGCAGCTTTTGGGAAATAACATTCAACCCCCCCCCCCCCCTGTTTCAGGGGCCTTTTCACCAGCACTCTGCAGAGGAAGATAAGCCTGTTTGGGTGTCATTCATATATCATTTATCCTCAAGATAGCACATCATCCCAAATATGACAATTTTGCACATCAACCAAGTCAATTTGGTCTGATAGAGACACATGTACAGACTGGGACTCTCAGGGCGAGGTATCCATCCACAACAGGCATAGAAACAAGCACTGCCCAAAATAGGGAAAGTTTCTATGTAATCGCCATATGCCATGCTGCTCACATGCGCCATTCAAGAAATGGTGTCGCCTGGCATTGGTTTTTCTAAATATGGCCCTTGATGTTCTCGCCAGTTTCTGGTTGCACTGTAGTTCTGCAGGGAGAGGAGCGCTGGGCCAAGAAGTGGGGGGTAGACAAGTGCTTTAGGCAGTGCTGGGTTGACTCCACAAAGCCCCAGCACCACACACAGACAAACACAGGCAGAGGAAGATGCAGAGTCTGCTTATAGCTCAGCAGAGGTGGGAAGGAAGGAACCAGCATCATCCATGTCTCACTGTGGGCCTACACAGTGTAAATCAAGCTTCACAGGCCAGCGGCATCATGCTACCCAAAACACTCCTGTATACCTAACACACTCCTGAAGCATTCTTGATTCTCTCCAGCTTGTAACAAGTATGCTACAGGCCTTAGTGACTAGACAGTTGGACTTACTACACTATCTAGTCACTAAGGTCTGTAAAATACCCCTATTTTTTGGACTGGTGAACCTCATCAGAACAACTGTTGTGTTTCCATATGTATATTTAATGCAGGTGATGTAACTGTTTCCTGTTTGGCTCCAACAGAGAGAGCGACTCCGGAACATTGAGAGGATTTGCTGCCTGCTGAGAAAGGTAAATAGCCACTGAACACTGTCCTATTTAAAACATTTCCTTTATTACTTCATGTGCATATGTCATTTAGCCTACATTTTAAAGCCAGCAAATGATCACGGTCTTCTACATCTAGACTGGTGGCCCGCTAGTTTGTGAGAGTTAAAATAGTAGAATACACAAGGTGCAATTTCTAAATTTGGATGTGTGTCAGCAGTTTTTCTCTTGTTATGTCAGTCACTGACAGTCACTCAATTAGCCCATGTCAGTTAACATTAGTCTAGCTAGCTATTTAAACCTGTAGTTATCATGGCTGAATTACCGACCAGGGGGCCCCCCATTGATTTTGTTAGTCACTCTAACTCAGATATCATGTACAAAACATTTTCTATCCGCCCCATGGCAAAATTAGTAGAATGAATTACATTTGTTATACATTGCAAAAAAAAATCTCTGCCCATGCCAAAATGTGTAAAATTGCCGCAAATAAGCTTTAAAACTGCAATATTTGATGCCAGGGCAGCAGCCACTCTTAATAGGGTGCAAACAGGAAACGAAACACAACAAATAGAATACATAATATACATATACAATGCATAATAAAATGCAAAATACAATACATAATACAATGCATAATACAATACATAATACAATACAATGCAATATACAATACATAATACAATATATAAAACAATGAAATATACAATACACAATACAATGCATAATACAATGCAAAATAAAATACATAATACAATACATAATATATGAAAATGCCTGTGTCTCTTTACAGTCCCCATCGTGCCGTAAGGTGTTCTTTCATCCTAAAGAAATCTATAGCTGGTTTTATTGCTAGCTTGAGTTACCTGGGGTGGCACGGAGTTCCATGTAGTCATGGCTCTATTTACTACTGTGAATTTCCCAGCCTCTGTTCTGGAACTGGGGACTGCGAAGAGACCTCTGGTTGCATGTCTTGTGTGAGTGAGTGTCCGAACTGTGTGCCAACTGCTTGAACAGACAGTTCGGTACATTCAACACCTCACACAAAGACCAATAGTGATGCAGTCAATCTCACCTCAACTTTGAGCCAGGAGAGATTGACATGAATGCCATTGACGTTCGCCCTCCATGTATATCTAGTTGCAAAATGTGCTGCCCTGTTTTGGACCAACTGCAACTATGCCTATGTCCTTATTTGCACATGACCACACAACTGGGCAGTGGTCCAGGTGCGACAAAACTAGGGCCTCTAGGACCTGTCTAGTTGATTGAAATGTCAAGAAAGCAGAACAGCGCCTTATCTTGGACTGACCTCTTCCCATGTTAGCAACCATTAAGTCTATATGTTTTGACCATCACAGCTCGCTATCTAGGGTTACACCTAGCAGTTCAGTCTCCTCAACTTGCTTAAACGCCACATTATTCAATAATAGATCCGAGGTTTAGGGTTGAGCGAGTGATATGTCCCAAAAACGATGCTTTTAGTTTTTGCAATATTTAGCACCAGCCTATTGCTAGTTACCCATTCTAAAACTGACTGGAGCTCTATGTTAAGGGTGCCAGTTATTTATTTTACTGTCATAGCCGACGTGTATACTGTTGACTCGTCAGCATACATAGACACACAGGCTTTATTCAAGGTCAGTGGAAGGTCATTGGTAAAAACAGAAAACAATAATGGCCCAAGCTGACTGCCCTGATTCTGGAATGAGATGTTCGACAAGCAGGTGTCAACATACTTTTGGATGAAGTAATTTCGTCAAACTTGTGAGGCTCTCCATGCTCATTAGTTTCTCATTCAACATAATTTGCTGCTGCTTCACTCAGTCTCAATCCCGCTTGAAAAGCCTCCCTTCCTAGCTGTTTTACATTCCCTAAGACCAAATATTGGCCAAATATTCCCAGATTTTCATAAAACGGCCACACGTGGTCTCTCGTTTCTGCATCACCAAATTTTGCAGTAGGCAACAATTAGTTGGCTAGTTGCGCCGAGTGCTGTGTAGTCCGGGTGTAGTGCTGCACTTCTCACAGTGGTGCTCATTCAGTAAAGTTAGATCAAAGCTGAATCAATGTCTTGGAAGATCACATAATGATTCATTAGTATTCTACATAACATAACCAAGTATAATAGCATAGTATAAGGTTGCTGTTACATCAAAAACACCACCTAATTTCATGAGATTTTAGGATGGTTAGCTGAATAGTCCCCAAAAAATCTCACACCACCAAAACTCAAAACAGTGCACCACTAGGTTGAATGTGCTCCGATTGAATCAAAACGCTGTAGTTTAACACCAACTGCTCTAATTTGCTCACAAAACACTTCAAGAAGATCTAAATGCACATTCCCATGAAACTGATTGAGATCAAATGATTGGCAGGCAGACGCAGTTTGGACATTTTCACTGGTAAAACGTGAAGAATTATCATTCATAATTTACAGTGAATATGCCATGGCCTATTTTCAAATGGTGTTTGAGGGTATTAAAAATATTTTTTTATTTTGAGACAATATGTGTCGGCATAGGCAGATGTTGCAATTGGAAGATGCATTTTATGCATATTCTATCATGATATTCAATAGTGTACATCTGTCGGTACATACTTTGAGAAATGATGACGTAATTTACATTTTGATTGCTCTCCGGCACTTAAAAAACACACACACACCATGAGCGAGAGGTGTGTGTGTGTGTGTGTGTGTGTGTGTGTGTGTGTGTGTGTGTGTGTGTGTGTGTGTGTGTGTGTG
>NC_036868.1:16315707-16354237 GCF_002910315.2 Salvelinus sp. IW2-2015 | reverse complement strand
TGTGTGTGTGTGTGTGTACACTGTCCCGCGAATGTCCAGCAAAATGTCCAGCAAAATCCTCCTGTTGTCCAGGAGGATTTTAAATGTGGTCACCCCAGTTCTATTAGAAAGGTAACTTTCAATCCATGATAAGAAAGAGGATGTAAATCCATAACAACACATTTTTTCAGCTATAGGTTATAATCAATGATATCAAAAGCTGCACCGAAGTCTAACAAAACAGCTCCCACAATCTTCTTATTATCAATTTCTTTCAGCCAATCATCAGTCATTTGTGTCAGTGCTGAGTGTGTTGCGTGTTCTTCCCTATAAGTATGTTGAAAGTCCATTGCCAATTTGTTTTCTGTAAAATAACATTATATTTGGTCAAACACTGTTTTTTACGAAAGTTTGCTAAGCGCAGGTAACAGGCTGATTGGTCGCCTGTTTATACCATTAAAGGGTGCTTTGCTATTCTTGGGCAGCGGAATGACCTTTGTCTCCCTCCTGGCCTGAGGGAAAACACCATCTTCTAGGATTAAATTGAAGCCGTGGCAAACAGGAGTCGCAATGTATTCTGCTTCCAACCTCAGCAATTTACCACCCAGACTGTCGGTACCAGGTGGCTTGTCCTTATTTTAAAAAATCATCTCTTTCACACCATTTTTGCAGAACTCAAAACTACAGCGTTTGTCTTTCATTATTTGGTTCGATATGCATGAATATGAAGGCTCAGCATTTGTTGTTTGCATGTAATGCTTAAGTTTGCTAATCTTATCAACAAAAAAGTGATTAAAGTGGTTGGCAATATCAAAGGGTTTTGTTATGAACAAGCCATCTGCCTCAATGAAAGAGGGAGCTGAGTTCGCTTTTTTGCCTAGAATTTATTTTAAGGTACTCCAGAGCTTTTTACTATCATTCATTATATAATTTATCTTTGTTCCATAGTATAGTTTCTTCTTCTTTTTCTTTAGTTTAGTTATGTGATTTTGTTTGCCAATCTGCTGTGTTGTCAGACTTATTTGCGATTCCCTTTGCCTCATCCTTCTCAGCCATACAGTTTTTCAATTCATCATCTATCCATGGGGATTTGGCAGTTCTAACAGTCAGTTTGTTGATGGGCGCATGCCTATCAGTAGCCGGAAGAAGCAGTTTCATAAATGCTGCAAGTGCTGCTGTTCCTCATTTCATACATCAGACCAACAAATATTTTTCACATCTTTGCCATCGGAATCATTGCAAAACCTCTTGTATATTGTATATTCGCTTATACACAATTCAGTTTTTTCTAGATATGGCTATTATATTATGATCACTACATCCGATGTAGTGGGGGGGGGGGGTGATCAAGACTTTGCACAGGGGTGAGTACAGTACTTCAGTCACTGTATCTCAAAACATTAAAGGGATAGTGCAAGATTTATCAATTTACCAAGGGTCAGATGAACTCATGGATACCATTTTCATGTCTCTGCATCCAGTATGAAGGAAGTTTGAGGTAGTTTTGAATGCTAGCTGTTCCGGTAGACTTCCAGTCATTGCACTAACGCTAGTTAGCATTGGCTCGCAAAACTCCCTCTAACTTCCTTCATACTGGGGCTGCTGGAATGGAGGCCGTTTTTGTTCTTTATCTCTGTTGTCAACACTGCCTTAGGCTCATCTGTCACTCCTGGGGACTGTTGCAGTACTGACCCAGTGAGAGTGTTGAGCTGCACCATCAACACCACATCAGAAGTTAATTTCCTACCCTGCCTGGAGTCATAAAGCTTATTCATTAGATTTCATCGTTCCTAGAGGATCTTCAGCACTACATGAACTATGTGTATGTTACTGTAGAAATGGTTATTGTTTGTTCCTCATCTGTTACAAATGCATTCTCTCAGCATTTGCGGATATGAGTCACCCCACACAATATTACATAGAAAATGATCTTGGATAGATTGTGGGGTTTGTCTTATGGCAGCAGGTGCTGTACTTTGCAAGCCAGTCGCAGAGGAGCACTAGCTGGTGGTTTTATTTCTCCCGCCCCGTTCGGTTTGTGAGTGTAAAACAGCGGTGTTGTCACAGCAACAGAACCAACCATAGAGTGCTGCTCATCTATCTTTCTTTATTTTTTGGTCTCATTCTCCCTCCCCATTCCCCACACACCTCTGTGAGTACAGAAGCAGAAGCACAGAGGTGGTTAGGCCAGCGTGTTCATTTGCAAGGTGGTGGAGCCTGCAACCCTGCTCGATTCCTGCTCCTAAAATACATAGGAGTTCCATTTTCTCCCTCCCCTATCATTTGAAGGGAGATGAAATGGCGGTACAGTAGATGAGAGAAAGATAGAGAGGGGAAAGATAGGAAGAGATGGAGAGAGATAGAGATGGGAAAGATAGGAAGAGATGGAGAGAGATAGAGATGGGAAAGATAGGAAGAGATGGAGAGAGATAGAGATGAGGGAGGGCTGCTGCTGCGCTCTGGTGATTCCGAGCCAATCAGAGCATTTCTGTATGCTGTTGAGTCATGGAGGATTCCACTCCCCCCCATGGTGCCTGTCTGGACCCACGCCATACCACCATGTCTGGATTTACAGACAACCTCCAGTCATTCAGGCTGCACTACCACACACTGAACAGACAGCCTCCAGTCCCAACTCTCCAGGATGTACTACCACGCATCGTTTTTAGCTCAGCAAACTAGACTTCTCACAACACTTCAACATGTTGTTTGGCAATGGATGGGGAGTGTCATCCTGACCTACTGTATTACACTCAGGCACAGTTCAGCTCATGGAGAGTTAACAGAACACCTTGAATGCTGTTTCCCAATGTAAGGACTTATGAAGCGATAAGGAGCGTACACCTTCTGACCTTCTGTCCTACTGTATTACCACCAGGCACAGTTTAGCTCACCAAGCTATACACTGAGTGTACAAAACATTAGGAACACCTGCTCTTTCCATGACATAGACTGACCAGGTGAATCCAGGTGCAAGCTATGATTCCTTATTGATGTCACCTGTAAAGTGAATCACTGTAGATGAGGGGGAGGAGACAGGTTAAAGAAGGATTTTTAAGCCTTGAGACAATTGAGACATGTGTGCCATTCAGAGGGCGAATAGGCAAGACAAAATATTTGTGCCTTTGAACAGGGTAGGTAGGTGCCAGGAACACCGGTTTGTGTCAAGAACTGCAACGCAGTGTTTTTCACGCACAACAGTTTCCTGTGGTATCAAAAATGGTCCACCATTGACATCCAGCAAACTTGAGACAACTGTGGGAAGCATTGGAGTCAACATGGGCCAGCATCCCTGTGGAACGCTTTCGACACCTTGTAGAGTCCATGCCACGACAAATTGAGGCTGTTCTGAGGGCAAAAGGGGGTGCAACTCAATATTAAGAAGGTGTTCTTAATGTTTTGAACACTGTGTCATTTGCACTCCTCCTGTCATGCTGTTTCCCAATCAAAGTCAAAGCATACATCCTCTTTCTGTGTGTACTATTAATGGAGCACAGGTTTTTTTTACCTTTATTTGACTAGGCAAGTCAGTTAAGAACAAATTCTTATTTTCAATGACGGCCTAGGAACAGTGGGTTAACTGCCTTGTTCACAGGGGCAGAACGACAGCTCAGGGGATTCGATCTTGCAACCTTCCGGTTACTAGTCCAACGCTCTAACCACTAGGCTACCTGCCGTGACATACAGTTGTACTGTATGTCGCACACAGAAATGATGATGAAATATGAATGTAAATTATGACACAACCAAGGACGAGAGGATTACCATGGATTATTAACATAGAGTCTTAGTAGATGTGTGTGTCTTCACAGGATATTGAAAATAGATTTTTACCTGAAATTCTTAGATCTCTCATACTTGACTGTACTATCCTCTTGTCTTTCTAACAGCTCATCCCAGTTCCCAGCCCTACATTATTACACTACAGAAGGAGATATTAAAAGAAGTCAATAAAAAAAAACTGACAGAAAAAACAACAAATCCTTGTGAGCTCAGCAGTGATAAGGAATAGGACTGAGTGTTTCCTCAACACCCTCCCTCGCCCAGGTGCGTGAAATTGCCAACTTCTCTCTCCAGAATATTTTGAGTTTATGCAAAAGAACTGGAGCTCAGATCCCAGGCAGTGGGAGAGAGGACAATAACACCCAACTGGTGATTGACAGCCTCTGCTAAGCAATTGGAATTAATATTAATCATGCCAGTGCAGTGTGTTTGGCATTGGAAACGGAACTGGTATATGAGTAATGGGGAACATAGTGTTATTGGACTGTTGTTGGTGTTGTATGCTTGCAATGAAGTGATTGTACATTATAACAGTAGAATTCCATTCATCTAATAATTAATTTAAAGACTCATATTGTAAGTTTAATCTCGGATCGATTTGTTCATGTTTGCATTTATTATTTCTCCAAGTCATCCATTGATTTGGGTAACTCATGCAGGAGTTGCTCCTGTAGCCTCCAGTATTTTGATTGGAGCGCTGCTTTAGAGCTACTCTACTCCTCTGCTTTGATGCTCGGGCTGTCGAATAATAAAAACGTCCCCAGCAGGAAGACTTGGATACCAGCCTTGACCTCCCCAGCGCTTAACACATCCATCTGCATCTACTTTTCATCCCTTGTTCATTCCTCCTTTCCTCCCTAATCGAGTAGGGTTAATGTCCCGGTTACGGAAGACCTCCTGGATGAAGAAGCCTTGTTTTTTTTCTTCTCCAATGTGAGTGTCAAGGTGAATCTCCCTCACATCCAATCAGTGCCCAGCGAGCGGTTGAGCACAGAACAGTCCCCGGTGGTTTCCGTAGCGCCTCATGTTTATTCTTCAAACGAGGAGCTACTTTTGATGTTTCAGTACAGAGTTTCCATCCTCTCCATCACACTGTCTCACGCCGCATTCATCTCTCCAAAAAATCAATTTGCATAGGATTGTCAGTTTGCAGAGAAGCGGGGAGGGAGGTAGGGTGGGTTGGGCTTGACAGATAAGATGTGTGCTTCACGTGGAGAAAGTAGATGTTACCAGGGTACAGAAACAAGCGACTGGTGATGTAGTCAAATTATGTAGCTACAGTGTCAAATGTAGGCCATAGATGACTTGGTGGTTTGAGGAAGCTCCTGTAAGGACTGTTGATGTGGACCAGGAAGTACGACAACTGCACTGAAGACCTGGGGCTATACTATACTGTGGTTATGGGTTTGCTTGTAGTTATGTTGATGTGTGGGTTATTTCAAGTGTATGATGTCCGAACTGTTGCTGCTTTGATGTTATGGTTGGATAGTGAGATACACTTTCACTCTCACAGTAACGCATATACATTAAGATATTTGCCCGATTGAGTTACTATAAAAAAAAAGACATACTTTCTTTTCACTGCTCTGATAGAGAAAACACATATTTTGTAGAGGACCTGAAGCTGTATATATATATACTACATTAGGCTACTTCATTTACAATGTACTGATAGAGACAGGCACATAGACATCGTTAGACAGAGCGAGATAATTTTCTGGAAATCCCACAAATCATTGGTTCAGACTGCTGAGCCCGTTAACTAACTTTGGTGGATATTGTGAACTCTGCATAAAATCAATGTTCATTTCTCTCTCAACATCCGTACAGTATAATGAAGGAATTCCCTTCAAGACAGGAACGAGATTTGTTAGTCTGAAATCCTGCAGTAATTCCTTAAAGTTTCCCATTTATTTGTCACATGCACAAGTACAGTGAAATGCTTAACTTGCAAACCCTACCCAACAATGCAGTATTCAATATCAAAATAGTATAACAAAAAACAACAATAAATCAGGAAATAATAATGAAAGAATAAAAACAACAGGAGAGTGTAAGCAGGGTCAGTGCCAGTACCAAATGTACAGTGTGCAGGAATACTGGAGTAGTTGAGGTAGCTCGATAGTAGATATGTACATATAGGAAGGGATTAGGAGAAAGAGACTGGTAGCAGGATAAATAATAATAATAATAATATTAATAATAATATTAATAGTTAATCATATAACTGTGTAAACAGGACTGAAAAGTGACTGGTAGCAGGAATATGTAAATATTTATGGTAATATAAATGATAATATATACATGCAAACAAGTAATATTGACCAGTAGCAGGATAAATAGATAGATACTAATGGTAATGTCAATCAATAATCAATGAACAGCAGCGTAGTGGTGGTAATAAATCTAGTCAATAATCATTTTAGTAGCAGTTTAGGTGTGAGGGAGTCTGTGCCTGTGGGTCTAAGTGTGTGGCTTCAGTAATGACTGCGTGAGTGAGAGTGTGTGTGAGTGTGTGCGTGCGTGTGAGTAAGAGTGACAGTGAAGGTGTGCATGTCTGAGTGTGTAGAGACCTGTGGATGGGCATCGAGTCATTGTGGCTAGATAATCTGTGAGAGAGGGAGAGCAGTAGTCGTTAGCCATTTAACAGTCTTATGACCAGGGGATAGAAGCTGTTTAGGAGTCCGTTGGGCTGAGCCTTGATGCACCGGGACCGCCTGCCAGACGGTACTCATCCCCTTTGATGCGCTGGGCCGTCTGTACCAGCCTCTGTAGGGCCTTCCGGTCGAGGGCGGTGCAGTTGCTATACCAGACGGTGATACAATCACTCAGGATGCTCTCAAAGGTGCAGCTGTAAAAGTCTTCCCCCGCTCCCTGTCTCCTGTAGTCCATGATCAGCTCCTTAGTCTTGCTGACGTTGAGGAATATGTTGCAATTCAGTCCAGTTGTAATGGTGCTGCACTGATGTACTGTAGGGAGACTAGTGAATCAAGTTGAGTATGTTTGCACAGTGACCGCATACAATACAAAGTATCTGTATTGCCTTACTACCGTACTACAAGGCCACAGAGAGGACCTTTACTTTCCTCAGGCACTGTGTCACAGCAGCAGTGAGCTGCTTGTGTTGTCTCAGACAAACCTGATCTACACCCTCTGTGCTGTAATTCACTCTGAAGAAACAACCAGTACTGCCTGGAGCCTTTTGCCTTTAATGTGCTGTGGCCAGGGAAAAGTGGAGGAGAGGAGAGGATCCACAGGGGAAACAGTCTCTCTCTCTCTTTCTCTCTCTCTCTGTCTATGTCTCTCTCTCTATGTCTATCTTTCTCTCTGTCTACAGTGGCTTAAGAAAGTATTCACCCCTTGGCATTTTTCCTATTTTGTTGCTTTACACCTTGGAATTAAAATTGATTTTGGGGGGCTTTGTATCATTTGATTTACACAACATGCCTAAGGCTTTGAAGATGTAAAATATTTCTTATTGTGAAACAAACAAATAAGACAAAAAAACTGAAAACTTGAGCATGCATAACTATTCACCCCCCCAAAGGCAATACTTTGTAGAGCCACCTTTTGCAGCAATTACAGCTGCAAGTCTCTTGGGGTATGTCTATATAAGCTTGGCACATGTAGCCACTGGGATTTTTACCCATTCTTCAAGGGAAAACTTCTCCAGCTCCTTCAAGTTGGTTGGGTTCCGCTGGTGTACAGCAATCTTTAAGTCATACCACAGATTCTCAATTGGATTGAGGTCTGGGCTTTGACTAGGRCATTCCAAGACATTTAAATGTTTCCCCTTAAACCACTCGAGTGTTGKTTTAGCAGTATGCTTAGGGTCATTGTCCTCCTGGAAGGTGAACCTCTCAAATCTCTGGAAGACTGAAACAGGTTTCCCTCAAGAATTTCCCTGTATTTAGCGCCATCCATCATTCCTTCAATTCTGACCAGTTTCCCAGTCCCTGCCGATGAAAAACATCCCCACAGCATGATGCTGCCACCACCATGCTTCACTGTGGGGATGGTGTTCTCGGGGTGATGAGAGGTATTGGGTTTGTGCCAGACATAGTGTTTTCCTTGATGGCCAAAAAGCTCAATTTTAGTCTCATCTGACCAGAGTACCTTCTTCCATATGTTTGGGAAGTCTCCCACATGCCTTTTGGCAAACACCAAACATGTTTGCTTATTTTCTTCTGGCCACTCGTCCGTAAAGCCCAGCTCTGTGGAGTGTACGGCTTAAAGTGGTCCTACGAACAGATGTGGAGCTTTGCAGCTCCTTCAGGGTTATCTTTGGTCTCTTTGTTGCCTCTCTGATTAACTTTTACTTGGTACTCATCCCGGATCCGGGAGCACCCCCCACAGTAAAAAAGCTGACTAGCATAGCCTAGCATAGCGTCACAAGTAAATACAAGCATCTAAATATCATTAAATCACAAGTCCAAGACACCAGATGAAAGATACAGATCTTGTGAATCCAGCCATCATTTCTGATTTTTTAAATGTTTTACAGGGAAGACACAATAATGTAAATCTATTAGCTAACCACGTTAGCAAAAGACACCACTTTTTTTTTACTCCACCAGTTTTTTACTCCATCAGTAGCCTATCACTAATTCGACTAAATAAAGATATATATAGCCACTAAACCAAGAAACAACTTCATAAGTGACAGTCTGATAACATATTTATGTATAGGATATGTTTTTTTAGAAAAATGTGCATTTTCAGGTATAACTCACAGTTCTACATTGCAGCTGCAATCTGAAATAGCGTTGAAGCAGCCGGAATAATTACAGAGACCGACGTCAATTACCAAAATACTCCATCCTAAAACATTTCTGAAAAATACACAGCCTACACGCAATTGAAACGACAAAGATCTTGTGAATCCAGACAATATTTCAGATTTTCTAAGTGTTTTACAGGGAAGACACAATATGTAAATATATTAGCTAACCACGATAGCAAAAGACACAACTTTTTTTCTCCACCATTTTTTTATTGCATCAGTAGCTATCACTAATTCGACTAAATAAAAGATATTATAGCCACTAACCAAGAAACAACTTCATAAGATGACAGTCTGATAACATATTTATGGTATAGGATATGTTTTTTAGAAAAATGTGCATATTTCAGGTATAATCACAGTTCTACATTGCAGCTGCAATCTGAAATAGCGTTGGAAGCAGCCGAAATAATTACAGAGACCGACGTCAATTACCAAAATACTCATCCTAAAACATTTCTGAAAAATACACAGCCTACAGCAATTGAAAGACACAGATCTTGTGAATCCAGACAATATTTCAGATTTTCTAAGTGTTTTACAGCGAAAAACACAATATATCGTTATATTAGCATACCACATGAGCTAACATCACACCAGCATTGAATCAAGGCAAAAGGGCGATAACGTTATCGCCACCAAAATATATTAATTTTTTCTCTAACCTTCTCAGAATTCTTCAGATGACAGTCCTGTAACATCATATTACACAATGCATATAGAGTTTGTTCGAAAATGTGCATATTTAGCATCACAAATCGTGGTTATGCAATGTAATCTGTCAAAACATGGCATGCATTCTGGCCGGCGCCATCTTGGAAAGGCACCTAAGTTTACGATTATTTATCGATTAGATTGACTAAATAAATACAGGTTGGACAGCTAATGAAAGATGCATTGGTTATTAGCAACACGCTGATTTAGATTTTTTAAATTTACGTTACTAGACATACATTGTGAGTTACAGCAGACTAGTGCCGCAAAAAATGGCTGACAACTGCGTTTACATTTTACACATAAATACGGAATAAAATCATAAATAACTCTTACTTTTGGACGAGCTTCCATCAGTATCTTGGGCAATGTGTCCTTTGTCCAAAAGAATCGTTGCTTTGTTGTAAAACGACCTCCTCAACTTCGGAACTAGCAGCTAATGATAGCTACACGACACACACATGCCCAAATCCTCAAACGCAATACTAAGGAAATTCAGAAAAATAGCAATATACTCGCATAAACTGATATAAATCGGTTTCAAATAACTTCGTTATGATGTTTCTAACACCTATATCGAATTAAATCACAGACGGATATATCTTTGATCAATAACGAGAGCTTTTGAGCATGCGATTCTGATGTCTCCCTTGCGTCCTGGCGAGCGTCGAAAAGAAGGGACATCTCACTCCATTCCCTTTTATAAACTCTAAGAAACACCTAGAGACACCATTCCACTTCTCATTGGTTACTGACATCCAGGGAAGGCGGGTGCAGTTCTTGTCAAGCCATAGGGCACACACAGAGTTTTAAACTGATCCGAGATCAGAGACTATTTTTCAGAGCTTCGCATGTCCTGTCATGAGTTTCGCTGTGAAAGAGTGTCTGGTTTTCAACGGCCACAGAACCATAGATTCAAACGGTTTTAGAAACTAGAGATTATTTTCTATCCAATAGTAATAATAATATGCATATTGTACGAGCAAGAATTGAGTACGAGGCAGTTTAATTTGGAAATGTAAAAAAATAAATAATGCTAACAGCTCCCCCTATTGACAAAAGGTTAATGCCTGGTTCGTGAGGTTTGGTGGGCGGCCCTCTCTTGGCAGGTTTGTTGTGGTGCCATATTCTTTCAATTTTTTAATAATGGATTTAATGGTGCTCTGTGGGATGTTCAAAGTCTCTGATATTTTTTATAACCCAACCCTGATATGACTTCTCCACAACTTTGTCCCTGACCTGTTTGGAGAGCTCCTTGGTCTTCATAGTGCCGCTTGCTTGGTGGTGCCACTTGCTTAGTGGTGTTGCAGACTCTGAGGCCTTTCAGAACAGGTGTATATATACTGAGATCATGTGACAGATCATGTGACACTTCTGAAGGTAATTGGTTGCACCAGATCTAATTTAGAAGCTTCATAGCAAAGGGGTGAATACATATGCACGTACCACTTTTCAGTTTTTTTTATTTTTTTATTTTTTGAAACAAGTAATTTTTTTCATTTCACTTCACAAATTTGGACTATTTTGTGTATGTCTATTACATGAAATCCAAATAAAAATCTACTTAAATTACAGCATGTAATGCAAAAAAATAGGCACTGTCTCTCTCTCTCACACTCACACTCACACTCACACTCACACTCACACTCACACTCACACACACACGCTGGGATGAATCCCTGATAGGCATCAGGCAGTTTGGCAGTCCACTGCTGAGTTGGACTACTGTGAATATGCATGAGCAGCCACAATGTACAGCTGGGAAAACAACGAGAAACAGCATGGTAGTCCAACATTAGGGGCTTTTAAGCAGTACATGTAAATGCTAAACTGGCTTTACCCAAATATGAGACAGAAAAAATAAATAAACTCTTATGCCTTGGTGTTTAAAGTTCCCTTCTAGCTCTCTTTCATAGAAAATTACATTCTCAAATCTCAACGATTTAAAAAATTGAATTGTACTGTATGCAGGATGTAATCAGCTGATGTGTCTTGCCAAGGCCTGATGCGGCTGAGTTAGTGTTGGGTGCATGGCGGGGGCTGGGGGCTGGACGGAGCCATTAGTATGTCACGCGTCGAGTAAATGTGCAGCCAGTGGAGGTGTGAGATCACCTCGCAGAACTACTGCATGTTATCATTAGTTGAAACACACTGAAACACACTGTTCTACATCTAGCCTGTGTCTTGATCAATACGATCCTCTAGTATACAGTAGTCTACCCATTATCTCCTCACTTTGCCCCTCATTTCTCTTTCATTGTATCTTGTTCTACCTCTCTTAGTAGGTTATAAGAGTGAGTAAGGCATGTCTGAGCTCTGTGTTCATGATGCTATCACTCTTCCAAATGGGGTGTGTGGAGCAGAGCAGCTCCCTGCAGATTTCTGCTTTGTCACTGGACACTAGATCAAAGGGGGGTAACAGCAGCATTCTGCAGCAGTACACTGCCTAGATACCTGCACTTCATTAACAAGAGTGTTGATGTGTCCCTGGATACTGAGGATCAAGGTCTAGTAGCAAAATACTGCAGAGATACCAGTCACCTACTTTATTGTCAAGTGTCATCTGAAGTCACTCTTGCTCCTCTTTATATGGAGACTTGTGGATTGTTTTATTCCTATAACCATGGGGTAGTGGCCATGGCTTTCACTGGAATGGATTGGAGTGGAATTCAAACCATGTGTTCCTTTCATGTGTAAAAACAAGAATGGTCCGCAGACTTTTGTGTTCACAACATGAATAATGTTTAACCTGATTACTAATAGGTTTTCCTGATTTAACTCTATCTTCAAGCATGTCAAATATCAGAGGTGCTGAGTTGAAAATTGTCGGTAGAAATGTTTTGGAGCTACTGTATGTATATAAAGCAGTAGCAACTCTGGATGCTTGTAATGCAATTATACCTTTGGGTGAAGTCAGTTGGAAATAAATGTATGTGGACTGCGTAAAGAAAAAGAGCCGAGGCACACCTGTAGCCTAATATTCTACAGATGCCTTCCAGTCCAGCCTTTGGGGACAACTTTTCATCTATCCACAAAGTTTGACAAACTAACTGTACTGTGGACTCATGTGCTATTGGGTCTCAGAGGAATACGTCTATTTTAAAGCGAAAATATGTATAATTATTCGCTACATTTAATTATTGTTGCTGTTGTAACGAGAGAGAGTAATTGGAGAGTAGGAGCTCTTTTGATCTCTGGCGGCAGCAGAGGAAATTTGCTGCTGCTAAAATGAGAGTGATATCCAGATTAGTCACAAACACAAATGAGCGAGGCGGAGAACAATATTGCATACGTGATTGCATATATGTTACAGGCGTTTCATATGATGGATGCCTGGAGAGGCCACTGGGTTTGCTCGACCAGATACACTTCAGTTAGTTTCAACCCCTTTTCTGCTTCAAGTTAATTCAAGTAATTTAATGTATTCCTTTTTATAATGGACAAACTGCTACTGTATGGCACTTGTAGAAAGATGGATTTTCTGGGTTGGTGCTATGGTTTCAGACAGTTAGTAAACCTTGTTAACTTTTTATAACATTTAATCCTCTGGTTCCATTGTATTGTGAGTGTACTGAAGGCTACATGCACTCCCCTCCATGTATTTGAACAGTGAAGCAATTATTTACATTTGGCTCTACTCCAGCAATTTGGATTTTAAATTAAATGTGTCATATGAGCCGACAGTACAGAATGTCACCTTTTATTTGAGGGTATTTTCACATACATATCTGTTTTACCATTTCGAAATGAAGGCACTTTATGTATCTAGTCCCCCCATTTGAAGAAGTCAATAGATATTTGGACAAATGCACTTATAGTTTATTAAAGTTGTCAAAAAGTGTTGTATTTGGTCCCATATTCATAGCATGCAATGATTACATCAAGCTTGTGACTCTACAAACTCATTGGATGCATTTACAGTTTGTTTTGGTGATGTTTCTGAACCCGTCTAAATGAATCCTGATTATGCCATGATTAAGACAAATCATGAATGAATCATGAATAATGATGAGTGAGAAAGTCTACAACATAACATGCTAAACTCTCACCATTACCAATAACAGGGAGGTTAGCATTTTTGGGAGGATATGATCTTTCTGCCTCTGTAAATTTCCCACTCATCTCATCGATGAGTCCATGTACCGTGGAGAGGTCAACCGGCTGGTGGCCTAGTGCAGTCACGATAACCTGAAACTCATCACGGAAAAAATCATGGATATGGTGGTTGACTTCCGGAAACACCCTGCACCATTTCTCCCCCTCGAGATTGATGGCTCTGCTGTTGGCACGGCGGAATCATTCAAATTCCTGGGGACCATCTTCTCCCACAGTATCAAGTGGGAGGACAACATCACATTGGTCACCAAGAAGGCACACCAGAATATACTACTTTGTAGAGTCACAAGTTTGATTCAGTCATTGAGTGCTAGAAATATGGGAACAAATACTAAACGTTTGACTACTTTAATAGACTGTAACTGAATTTTTCCAAATTCTTCTGACTTCCTAAAACGGGCCGACAAGATACATAAAGTACCTTAATTTCTAAACGGTAGAACATATACAGTGGGGAGAACAAGTATTTGATACACTGACAATTTTGCAGGTTTTCCTACTTACAAAGCATGTAGAGGTCTGTAATTTTTATCATAGGTACACTTCAACTGCGAGAGAAGGAATCTAAAACAAAAATCCAGTAAATCACATTGTATGATTTTCAAGTAATTCATTTGCATTTTATTGCATGACATAAGTATTTGATACATCAGAAAAGCAGAACTGAATATTTGGTACAGAAACCTTAAGTTTGCATACAGAGATCATACGTTTCCTGTAGTTCTTGACCAGGTTTGCACACACTGCAGCAGGGATTTTGGCCCACTCCTCCATACAGACCTTCTCCAGATCCTTCAGGTTTCGGGGCTGTCGCTGGGCAATACGGACTTTCGGCTCCCTCCAAAGATTTTCTATTGGGTTCAGGTCTGGAGACTGGCTAGGCCACTCCAGGACCTTGAGATGCTTTTTACGGACCACTCCTTAGTTGCTGGCTGTGTGTTTCGGGTCGTTGTCATGCTGGAAGACCCAGCCACGACCCATCTCAATGCTCTTACTGAGGGAAGGAGGTTGTTGTCAAGATCTCGCGATACATGGCCCATCCATCCTCCCCTCAATACGGTGCAGTCGTCTCTGTCCCCTTTGCAGAAAAGCATCCCCAAAGAATGATGTTTCCACCTCATGCTTCACGGTTGGGATGGTGTCTTGGGGTTGTACTCACCTTCTATTCCTCCAAACACGGCGAGTGGAGTTTAGAGCAAAAAGCTCTATTTTGTCTCATCAGACCACATGACCTTCTCCCATTCCTCCTCTGGATCATCCAGATGGTCATTGGCAAACTTCAGACGGGCCTGGACATGCGCTGGCTTGAGCAGGGGGACCTTGCGTGCGCTGCAGGATTTTAATCCATGACGGCGTAGTGTGTTACTAATGGTTTTCTTTGAGACTGTGGTCCCAGCTCTCTTCAGGTCATTGACCAGGTCCTCCCCGTGTAGTTCTGGGCTGATCCCTCACATTCCTCATGATCATTGATGCCCCACGAGGTGAGATCTTGCATGGAGCCCCAGACCGAGGGTGATTGACCGTCATCTTGAACTTCTTCCATTTTCTAATAATTGTGCCAACAGTTGTTGCCTTCTCACCAAGCTGCTTGGCTATTGTCCTGTAGCCCATCCCAGCCTTGTACAGGTCTACAATTTATCCTGATGTCCTTACACAGCTCTCTGGTCTTGGCCATTGTGGAGAGGTGGGAGTCTGTTTGATTGAGTGTGTGGACAGGTGTCTTTTATACAGGTAACGAGTTCAAACAGGTGCAGTTAATACAGGTAATGAGTGGAGAACAGGAGGGCTCTTAAAGAAAACTAACAGGTCTGTGAGAGCCGGAATTCTTACTGGTTGGTAGGTGATCAAATACTTATGTCATGCAATAAAATGCAAATTAATTACTTAAAAATCATACAATGTGATTTATGGATTTTTGTTTTAGATTCCGTCTCTCACAGTTGAAGTGTACCTATGATAAAAATGACAGCCTCTACATGCTTTGTAAGTAGGAAAACCTGCAAAATCGGCAGTGTATCAAATACTTGTTCTCCCCACTGTATGTATGAAACAACCTTCTGTACTGTTTCCTCATATGAAACATTTGATCTCCAATCCAAAATGCTGGAGTATAAATGTTAGCTTCGCTGTCCAAATCCATATGGAGGGGAGTGCATGTCATAAGGAGCCTTTGTAGTGTTGAGGGCTGTATAATCACTGTTAAGTGGTGTTAACTGGCCGTTGCAAGCGACCCGACATCGAGCGGCAGAGAAGGAGTGAAGGACTCTCGATCAGAGAGAGAGAGAGGAAGAATGGAGGGAGTGGAGTAGAGGAGAGTGGGCTATATCTCTGTAGATCACCAGCGTGGAGTAGAGGAGAGTGGCTATATCTCTGTAGATCCTCAGCGTGGAGTAGAGGAGAGTGGGCTATAGCTCTGTAGATCACCAGAGTGGAGTAGAGGAAGGGGCTATAGCTCTGTAGATCACCAGAGTGGAGTAGAGGAGAGTGTGCTATAGCTCTGTAGATCACCAGAGTGGAGTAGAGGAGAGTGGGCTTATAGCTCCTGTAGATCACCAGAGTGGAGTAGAGGAGAGTGGGCTATAGCTCTGTAGATCACCAGAGTGGAGTAGAGGAGAGTGGCTATAGCTCTGTAGATCACCAGAAGTGGATAGAGGAGAGTGGGCTATAGCTCTGTAGATCACCAGAGTGGAGTAGAGGAGAGTGGCTATAGCTCTGTAGATCACCGAGTGTAGTAGAGGAGAGTAGGCTATATCTCTGTAGATCACCAGAGTGGAGTAGAGGAGAGTGTGCTATAGCTCTGTAGATCACCAGAGTGGATAGAGGAGAGTGGGCTATAGCTCTGTACTCACCAGAGTGGAGTAGAGGAGAGTGGGCTGTAGCTCTGTAGATCACCAGAGTGAAGTAGAGGAGAGTGGCTATATCTCTGTAGATCACCAGAGTGGAGTAGAGGAGAGTGGGCTATAGCTCTGTAGATCACCAGAGTGGAGTAGAGGAGAGTGTGCTATATCTCTGTAGATCACCAGAATGGAGTAGAGAGAGTGTGCTATATCTCTGTAGATCACCAGAGTGGAGTAGAGGAGAGTGGGCTATAGCTCTGTAGATCACCAGAGTGGAGTAGAGAGAGTTGCTATATGCTCTGTAGATCACCAGAGTGGAGTAGAGGAGAGTGGGCTATAGCCCTGATAGATCACCAGAGTGGAGTAGAGGAGAGTGGGCTATAGCTCTGTAGATCACCAGAGTGGAGTAGAGGAGAGTGGGCTATAGCCTGTAGATCACCAGAGTGGAGTAGAGGAGAGTGGGCTGTAGCTCTGTAGATACCAGAGTGGAGTGAGAGGAGAGTGTGGCTATATCTCTGTAAGATCACCAGATGGAGTAGAGGAAGAGTGGGCTGTAGCTCTGTAGATCACCAGAGTGGAGTAGAGGAGAGTGGCTATAGCTCTGTAGATCACCAGAGTGGAGTAGAGAGAGTGGGCTATAGCTCTGTAGATCACCAGAGTGGAGTAGAGGAGAGTGGGCTATAGCTCTGTAGAACACCAGAGTGGAGTAGAGGAGGTGTGCTTAGCTCTGTAGATCACCAGAGTGGTAGAGGAGAGTGGCTATATCTCTGTAGATCACCAAGAGTGGAGTAGAGGAGAGTGTGCTATAGCTCTGTAGATCACCAGAGTGGAGTAGAGGAGAGTGGGCTATAGCTCTGTAGATCACCAGAGTGGTAGTAGAGGAGAGTGGCGTAGCTCTGTAGATCACCAGAGTGGAGTAGAGGAGAGTAGGCTATATCTCTGTAGATCACCAGAGTGGAGTAGAGGAGAGTGGGCTATAAGCTCTGTAGATCACAGAGTGTAGTAGAGAGGTGTGCTATACTCTGTAGATCACCAGAATGGAGTAGAGGAGAGTGTGCTATATCTCTGTAGATCACCAGAGTGGGTAGAGGAGAGTGGGCTATAGCTCTGTAGATCACCAGAGTGGAGTAGAGGAGAGTGTGCATAATCTCTGTAGATCACCAGAGTGGAGTAGAGGAGAGTGGGCTATAGCCTGTAGATCACCAGAGTGGAGTAGAGGAAGTGGGCTGTAGCTCTGTAGATCACCAGAGTGGAGTAGAGGAGAGTGGGCTGTATAGCTCTGTAGATCACCAGAGTGGAGTAGAGGAGAGTGGGCTGTAGCTCTGTAGATCACCAGAGTGAGTAGAGGAGAGTGTGCTGTAGCTCTGTAGATCCCCAGGAGTGGAGTAGAGGAGAGTGGGCTATAGCTCTGTAGATCACCAGAGTGGAATAGAGGAGAGTGTGCTGTAGCTCTGTAGATCACCAGAGTGGAGTAGAGGAGAGTGTGCTGTAGCTCTGTAGATCACCAGAGTGGAGTAGAGTAGTGGCAGTCGCTCTGCAGCAGCAGCCCTCTGTCATTAGCTCTGTGTGCTGTAGAGAGCCTGCCTCCAAGTGTTGCTCTGCTCTCCCTCCCAGGGAGCTGCCTCAAATCACACTTGAAAAGCACTTTGGCACTCCAGCCTCTTGAACTGTGGCTGAGTTGGGCCCTCACAGGAGTCCGCTCTAATTGGCCGACAGGTTGAGCCCTGCCTCGCCATCGGCTAGTGTGTGTGTGTGTGTGTGTGTGTGTGTGTGTATGTGTGCCCTTCAGGGCTCAGAGCCCAGAGACAGATCCCTGATCCTAGCCTCGCCCGGCCCAGATGAGCCCCGAGCTCCACACAGCTGGATCAATCTTATACCTTCAATCAACACAGAGCATCAGGGCTGTTACTCTCCCCTTGTCGTTAGACCTACAGTATCATGTAGCTGTGTTGCTCTGTGTGCCTCGCAGCCAAACCCTTTGTCTTCCATCATGTCACTGTTTTAGTCACGGTTGGTGTGATGACTGCTACTGATGTATGTGCTCACATTGTATTTTAGGTTGTGGGTTGAATTTAGTTATGCAGAAGCCTGGTACATTAGCATGGGAGTGGTTCATAATGTTTGTCTGCATTCAGCAGGAGTTTAGCCAGCGACAGCGAGGGTAGGATTGGGACTTGATGGATGGGGGCTGAGAATAAGCGGGGTTAATAAAAAGTTTAGCGTGACTATTTGTATTTTAATGAGCATGGCGAAGTGTCGTGTTTATATATAGAGCCGTTTGAGCAGCAGTTTCTCCATCACCTGCTGTTAAGGAGCTTCTCCACTGTGTTTTTATGTTATTAGGGAGTATGCAGCACTGTGAATAATGTATAATAGAGCCAATGCACATCGTGTACAAGTCCAGGTGTTTCAGACAAGGCTCCAGTTGTGCCTTTAGCTTGTTAAATATACATGAACGTGTGGAGGGCTTCACATCAAATCAAATCAAATCACATTTTATTTGTCACATGCGCCGAATACAACAGGTGTAGACCTTTACAGTGAAATGCTTACTTACAAGCCCTTAACCAACAATGCAGTTTAAAAAATGTTTAAAAAATAAAAGAATACCTAAAAATTAAATAAGAATAAGAAATAAAAGTAACAAATAATTAAAGAGCAGCAGTAAAATAGCATTAGGGAATAGCATTAAGCCTACATACAGTAGTTTAACTCGGCCGGTGCTTCTCTCCTTCTGCTTCTCTGAAAGCTTTTTCTCTTTTTAAAGCGTTACATATTTAAGAGTTTTCAACAGGGTACATCTGTGGCGCTAAGGAGCACAAATCCTGGTATTGTTGGTATTGCCTAGGATAAAACCTTCTGTATGAGTCAAACATAATAACCTTAAACCCCTTTCCGTGTGTTTACACAAACACAGAGCTGGAAACAGGGCTTACACCGTGAGCATTCAGGACTCAAGACATTGTATTCATCAGCACTGTGGTGGCAATCGCATTGAATTTCAGGTTGACTACGCACATGAATACAACTACTAATCCTGTTGTATTACCGTATTGATATCCTTAGTCTTCCACCACTATGTGCCAATATAATCAATGGGATACGCTTATGACTAACACACCTGACTCGTACCATAATCATATGCACAAAGTTCTATAAAAACTATTCAGAGCAGACGCAATTTAAACTAAGGCTTTCATTTTTGACTTGACACATTAACGTTTATTGGGTAGGCTCCTAGCGTCCTCCAAATGTTTTATTTCACACAGCGTTCATTTCACCACATGAAAGATGGCGCTGACTTTTTGGGGAGAGAGACACTGTATGTGGCCCAGCTAGTGCTAATGACTACTCTGTAATCTCGGTACTCACTCTTTGTCAGACTCTAACCATGTTTGGAGCTCTGCTCTGATGACTAATAGCTGCTGATGCTGGATTCATTAAAGTGACTGATGGCGGTTTGCCACCATGTGTTTGACCCCACTCACTCAATATGAAAAGCTTATGTACAGTAATGCTATCAAACACATGACATGGCACAAGATCAGTGAATAACATTTATGATAATTGCCCATGTATATTTGCTCCCTAGTGGCGCAGCAGTCTAAGGCACTGCATCTCAGGGATAGAGGCATCACTACAGACCCTGGTTTGATTCCAGACTGTATCACAACCGGACGTGATTGGCAGTTCCATAGGGCAGCGCACAATTGGCCCAGCGGGTAAGGGTTTGGCCGGGGTAGGCCGTCATTGTAAACAAGAATTTGTTCCTTGTTAAATAAAGGTTAAAAAAAACTAAAACGTTTACAGGCTAGCCAGTTGCTCAATGACATTGTGAAGCCCTGTGGGTAATTGTTTGGAGCTGTCTATGATTGCCATATTTTACTGAGTTACAGTTCATATAAGGAAATCACATGACTGTCAATACAGATATGCATATGTTGGTCACAGATACCTATAAAGTAGGGGTGTGGAAAACCAGTCAGTATCTGATGTGAACCAATTGCCTCAAGCAGCGCAACACATTTCTTTCGCAAAGAGTTGATCAGGCTGTTGATTGTGGCCTGTGGAATGTTGTCCCACTCATCTTCAATGACTGTGCGAAGTAGTTGGATATTGGCGGGAACTGGAACACACTGTCGTACACGTCGATCCAGAGCATCCCAAACTTGCTCAATGGGTGACATGTCTGGTGAGTATGCAGGCCATGGACGAACTGAGACATTTTCAGCTTCCAGGAATTGTGTACAGATCCTTGAGACATGGGGCTTTGCATTATCATGCTGAAACATGAGGTGATGGCGGCGGATGAATGGCACGACAATGGGCCTCAGGATCTCATCACAGTATCTCTGTGCATTCAAATTGCCATTGATAAAATGCAATTGTGTTCGTTTTGCGTAGCTTATTCCTGCCCATACCTAACACCACCGCCACCATGGGGCACTCTGTTCACAACATTGACATCAGCAAACCGCTCGCCCACACAAAGCCATACACGCTGTCTGCCATCTGCCCGGTACAGTTGAAGCCAGGATTCATCTGTGAAGAGCACACTTCTCCAGAGTGCCAGTCGCCATCAAAAGGGAGCATTTGCCCACTGAAATCAGTTATGATGCCAAACTACAGTCAGGTCAAGATCCTAGTGAGGAAGACGAGCATGCAGATGAGCTTCCCTGAGAAGGTTTCTGACAGTTTGTGCAGAAATTGTTTGGTTGTGCAAACCCACAGTTTCATCAGCTGTCCGGGTGGCTGGTCTCAGATGATTCCGCAGGTGAAGAAGCCAGATGTGGAGGTCCTGGGCTGGCGTGGTTACACGTGGTCTAAAACAACATTGGAGGTGGCTTATGGTAGAGAGATTAACATTCAATTATCTGGCAACAACTCTGGTGGACATTCCTGCAGTCAGCATGCCAATTGCATGCTCCCTCAAAACCTGAGACACATTGTGTTGTGTGACAAAACTGCACATTTCAGTATGGCCTTTTATTGTACCCAGCACAAGGTCAGCTTCTTGATATGCCACACCTGTCAGGTGGATGGATTATCTTGGCAAAAATGAAATGCTCACTAACAGAGATGTAAATAAATGTATGCACAACATTTGCGAGAAATAAGCTTTTTGTGTGTATGGAAAATTTCTGGGATCTTTCATTTCAGCTCATGAAACATGGGACCAACATTTTACATCTTGCGTTTGTATTTTTGTTCAGTGTATATTTAGGGCTCTATTTTAACTAACCTAACACAATGGTAAATCTAAGCGCAGGCGGTAGCACTATAGGTTCAGGGGTGTCAGAAATATTTTTCATATTTTCACTATTACAATTATCTGCACACTTGCTGGTGTTGGCGCGAAAGGGCTGGGTTTTGATGAATTAACAAGTTGGGGGTGTGTCGAGGCTTGGTCCATGGCGAAATATATGGTTGCAACTAACATCAAGGCGGTGACCCGTTCCTGTAGGTTCATGCTCTACAACATTCGCAGAGTACGACCCTGCCTCACGCAGGAAGCGGCGCAGGTCCTAATCCAGGCACTTGTCATCTCCCGTCTGGATTACTGCAACTCGCTGTTGGCTGGGCTCCCTGCCTGTGCCATTAAACCCCTACAACTCATCCAGAACGCCGCAGCCCGTCTGGTGTTCAACTTTCCCAAGTTCTCTCACGTCACCCCGCTCCTCCGCTCTCTCCACTGGCTTCCAGTTGAAGCTCGCATCCGCTACAAGACCATGGTGCTTGCCTACGGAGCTGTGAGGGGAACGGCACCTCCGTACCTTCAGGCTCTGATCAGGCCCTACACCCAAACAAGGGCACTGCGTTCATCCACCTCTGGCCTGCTCGCCTCCCTACCTCTGAGGAAGTACAGTTCCCGCTCAGCCCAGTCAAAACTGTTCGCTGCTCTGGCACCCCAATGGTGGAACAAACTCCCTCACGACGCCAGGTCAGCGGAGTCAATCACCACCTTCCGGAGACACCTGAAACCCCACCTCTTTAAGGAATACCTAGGATAGGATAAAGTAATCCTTCTAACCCCCCCCCCCCCCTTAAAAGAGTTAGATGCACTATTGTAAAGTGGTTGTTCCACTGGATATCATAAGGTGAATGCACCAATTTGTAAGTCGCTCTGGATAAGAGCGTCTGCTAAATGACTTAAATGTAATGTAAATGTTGCTTTAGGTTGTGTATTTACTGTCTTTTATGTATTTGCTTTGAATCAACTCCAATTTCAATGTTAGTCCGTAATAGTTTATCAAATGGCTTACAGAAAGGAAATAACAAAATATAGACCTATCCCATCTTTGCTAAATTTGCAGTTCACATTGTTCTAAGTAATTGCATGACTTCAATAGCATTCACACTGATACAGGGGCTAGGCCTACTGTAAATTGCATTATGGTTGAGCATGGACATGCCAAACATTGTCAATAAGCAAGATTAAATTCATTATTGATAAGGCCTAAAAAAGAGAATGAATAATTCTAATCAAATTCTAAACAAAACTAAACAACAACTTGTTTTAAATAGGCTATGTCACACTTACAGGCATATTCATTTCTCCCCGTGGGCATATAATATTAAAACAACTCAGACTATGGAGGATTTAATGGACATCCAAAACGGTACCTGCATGGCTAAAATAATGTGGGCCTGCCTACAATTCATAGATAAAAAGGAAATGTTAGCTCACTGTTTTACTCTGCTCAAACTTGATATTTTAATAAAGTTTGGGGATTAAGATTTATTTCAAGAAGCCTCAGGAGCCAAACTCTTTATTGACAGTCTTTTTGATTACTTCCAGATTGCATTGGGTCAACAAAAAATCGGATCATGTTTTTAATCATGTTTTTAAGACAGGTAAATAGCCGAACCTGGCGTTAGGGCTGGAAAATGCGAGAGCGCCAGGTTTTGCACGACGAGCTGTGTTAGACACAAGCGCCGCCTTAACGCCATGTCAAATGGTGATGAATAATCTGTGAATGAGAAGATTTGATGTGAAATGACCTCTCTCAAGAGCATTTCACTTTCCCTCTTACCCCCCCTTCACTCTTCCGTTCTCTCTCCTTCCCTCCCTCCTTCTCCCCTGCCAGTTGGTGCTTCCAGAGTATTCTATCCATGGGCTGTTCTGTATCATGTTCCTGTGTGCCCAGGAGTGGCTGACAGTAGGCCTCAACATCCCTCTGTTCTTCTACAACACATGGAGGTAACTATCGAAGCTGGACTAGTCTTTTCTTTTCTTGTCTTTCTTTCATTTTGTAAGATGTCATTAATTCAGTATGGTGCCCAGAAGATAAGCACTTATTTATGTATGTATGTATTATATTATGTATGTATTACATTATATTATGTATTATATTATATTATGTATGTATTATATTATGCATGTATTATATGATATGATGTATTTAACGACTTGAGCATTTCTAATTTGACAGACAGGCTGTGAGTGACTTTGGTTATGATGCCCTGAAATCTCACCTTGAAAATTGGTCACCTGTCAAGGCTTCCTCCCATTAATATGTTGTTTTCTCCCTTCTTTGGGCTTGTTGTTGTTTCGTTATTTGATGTGAATCACTTGCAGAACTCTGTGATTGTTTTGCTCAGCCGGTTGAAGTTACGCAGCAGCACTCACTGTTTCATTAATTGCAGACTCTGCCAGATGCCCAGTGGCTACAGATGCTGTTTTCTCTACACATCTGAGGGGAGACAGGGAGAGGGGGAGAGAGAGACAAAGAGATGCACAGAGACAAAGATAGAGGGATGAAGAAATAGAGAGAGAGATACAGAGATATGGGGGAGGGTGACCCACAGCAGCTACAGATCTGTCCATTTCTGTTTTCCTTCCCAGTGAGCACAGCTGATGCCTGATGTCTTCAGCTCGTCCCCCTCCTCTCCATCAGCCCCCACTGGCTCTGCCTCTCTGCCAGCCTCTCCTCCCCACCTCCACATGCAGCAGGGGCTCAGTGACACACAGGATAGTAAAGAGGTTTAGATGTAGGTTTAGCAGCAGCAACACAGTGGAATGGAGCACCACTACCTGTGTAGCGGAGATAATGTACATACTGTACATGCCGATGTAAAGCAGTGGCTACATTTCTGAGAAAGACGTCTCAGTTTAAGGCCAATTCCATAGCTTCATCAAAAGAGGAGGCTCATGATTCTCACCCACTTCCATAGACTTACACAGTAATTATGAATACTTCCGGAGGACGTACTCCAACCTATCAGAGCTCTTGCAGCAACTGACATGTTGTCCACCCACTCAAAGGATCAGAGAATGTATCTAGTACTGAAAGCATAACCTACAGCTAGCTAGCACTGCAGTGCATAAAATGTGGTGAGTAGCTGACTCAACGAGAGAGAAAAAAAAGTGAAACAGTTTTGTACAAATTAATTTATTCCTAAATGAAGGAGAAGCAAGAGAGAAATAGAGAGAGATTTCGTCTTTTTTTTCAGTTTCACTTACTTAGCTAGCAAATGCAGCTAGCTAGTTTAGCCTACTGAAACATCCTGCTCAAACAGCTATGACTATCCAACACAACACTGGAACTCTTCCAAGTCAAGGCAAGCTTTTGGTGTGACTAATTTATTGCCACCAGGGCCCGCCGGTGTAACTGCTTACTGTACACTGTAACCTTACTGCATGATTATAGTGGGTTTACTAACGCGTTAGTTCTCTTAGCTATGCTGACTATGACATTACTTTAGCTAATATGGTGACAACGATGTAGGCTGTGTGTAGCGGTTTGGCTTGGAAAGGTTTTGTCACCTGGTCACATACAGCTGATGTGTTGTGCATTGAAGTCCACAAGCGAAGGGAAGAGGTGAAAGGAGGAGAGTGCATAACGTAGATGCAAGAAGGAATACAACATGGCTGTGAAGGAATACAACGGTGTGTATTCAATCTTTCCGATTCTGTTGAAAAACGTTTCACAAACAGAAGCAAACGGAACAAAACAGGGATAAACATACCTGAATTTATCCAATAGAAACTCTCGTTTGCAACTGTTGGACTAATGATTACACCCACTATCAGCTAGATGCATGCAACAATGTGCAAGGCGGTATTGATTTCACTGTCTGTCCATGTGTCACTGTCTGTCACATCAAATTTGTCTCTCGACCTGTGTGCACCTACGTTGTAAACTTTCATACATAGGCATGATGGGTATAGGCAAAATTTGAGTATCATGTAGTAGCCTAAACCTATCGCTGTTACATTGAGCTGGGTGAATGGAATATGAATGACAGTCATCCAATACGCTGTAATAGAAATAAGGCCATGTTCATTAAAAAATAATGGTCCTCCCTAATCTGAAACGGCACTGATCGCCACTGTTCTAAATGCTACCAGATAGGGGTTATTAAGCTTGTAACCATAGCGGAACCCTTTTTTGGTGCAATTGAAGGTTCAATAAAGAACCATGCTCATAAGGTTCTAAATGGAACCTGTATGTTGCTATAAAGAACCCTTTCCTAAGGTTCTATAAAGAACCATACAATTTTTTTTCTATATAGCACCAAAAACGGTTCCGCTATGGTTACAACCCTATTTGGGGCTATATAGAACACTTATTTATGGTTCTTTATATAACCTTTATGGAGAAGGGTTCAATAAATAACCTTTCTCAATCTTAAAGGTTCTTTGTAGATTATTTTGAAGAACCACACAGGGTTTTTTATTTTGGTCAGCCATATTATATTGTTAACATTTAATTCTTATTATTGTGTTCATTGACAAGTTGAATCAAGTGAGCTATCTCTGGAACAGCTGGGGGTCCCTGAGGAGAGAACCACTGACTGATTTAGTCAACTGTTCTCAATTGACACAAGGCCATACATGAGTCTTTCACAAGACACCGTCACTGGCCATAGTCATATATCATTATCACTTGTAGACTTCGGTGCACAACACAACAGCTGTCTGTGACCAGGCGAAGAAAAAACTTCATACCATAACCGCTACACACAACCTACATTGTTGTCACCATATTAGCTAACGTCATAGTCAACATAGCTACAAGAACTAATGCGTTAGTACACCCACAATCCAATCCATGTGTACAATCACACAGTAGTGTACAGCAAGCAGTTTAGCAGTTACAGCGGCGGCCCCCGGTGGCAATACATTTATAAAACCGAAAGCTTACCTTGAACTGGAAGTGTTGGATAGCCTTAGCCAGCTAGCTAACATACATATAATTCCTTTCTTTTTGAGTCAGGATGTTGAGCAGGCAAAATTAGCTAGCGTAAGTGAAAGTTTAAAAAAAAGTTTTTGGACAAAACTTTTTGAATCAGCTACTCACCATATTTTATTCACGGCAGTATTAGCTAGCTGTAGTTTATGATTTCAGTACTAGATGAATTCTCTAATCCTTTGATTGGATGGACAACATGTCAGTTCATGCTGCAAGGAAGATGTCCTCTGGAAGTCGTCTTAATAACTGTGTAAGTCTAAGGAAGTGGGTGAGAACCATGGTTTTGTATAGGTTTGGTATTGAAGTCAATGTACCCAGATGAGGACAGAAGCTAGCTGTCCTCCGGCTACACCATGGTGCTACCCTACAGAGTGCTGTTGAGACTACTGTAGATCTTTAGTGCAAAACAGTGTTTTAATCAGTTATTTGGTGATGCAAATATATTTACTATAGTTCTATCTAAGAAGGATAACTTTCTAATGTTTCACAATTTTTATTTCATTAAATTCACTGAGTAGGATGATCCTCCCCGTTCTCCTCTGAAGAGCCTCAAATGTAATATACAGTATAATATGTAACAGGATAACACAACACATTAGTGGAATGACACATTCACTCACTGTTGCGCAAAAAGAGCTGTAAGCAAACCACACCCCAAAATATTGTAATGAGCTGCCTCCCCTACATTTTAAAAGAGCAAATAAACATTTTGTGAACTGTAAAGAACCATTGAAGAGCTCAAAGGTTTCTTTGGGTCGTTATGGATCCACATAGAACCATCACCCTTCCAAAAGAACCTTGAGGAATCTTCTTTTGTGTGTGTGTACAGTAGAAGGGATCCCGCTCTCTCTGTGTTTTGAGCTGAACTCATCCTTTAGCACACATACTGTACAGACAGCTGCTCCCTATCCCCCACCATGGCCCCCTCACTGTCACAGAGAGGGATGTCTTTCTCTACAAACCTCCATGTGGGTCCCTCTCTCTGTGCCTGTAGCTCACGCTACCCTCAGGTGCTGTGGAGCCCCACAACCTATCAGGTGGAGTCAGTCAGTGTGTTGTAGAAATATAGGCCACCGCACAGCAATGAGTTACGGTGTGCTGTGAAATAGGGCACTACTGTCTCAGGTGGTGCTTGTCCTAACAGTAGAGGTACTATATGATGCAAATGTGTTAGTGGAGTGACTTACCAGGTGGTAGTGGTAATAGTAGTAGTAGTGGGTTGAATGCAGGTTCAGCTGGGGTTTTCAGGTGTTACAAGGTGCATGAGTAGAAATGGAATGGGCAGAATGGTTCTGATTTTGTATTATTTATTTTTGACAAAACTTTATTTTATCAGGTACATTAAACTGTCTGGCAAGACATTCTCTCACATTCTCATTTACAGCAATCTTGTTCTACATGAATTTCAAAAGCCCTGTCACAATTTATTTAATAGTCTGTCTAGTACAAACGACTTATAAACCATTACTGAATAGTTTGTTAGTCATTAGCAAACTATTGGTAAATCATTATAAACCATGTGTTCATGTATCTATTAACATAATTAAATGCATGTACAGTGCCTTGCAAAAGTATTCACCCCCCTTGGTGTTTTTCCTATTTTTTTGCATGTAACTGAAATTGATTTTTATTTGGATTTCATGTACTGGACATACACAAAATAGTCCAAATTGGTGAAGTGAAATGTAAAAAATTACTTGTTTCAAAAAAACAACAAAAAAAGGAAAGTTGTGCGTGCATATGTATTCACCCCCTTCGCTATGAAGCCCCTAAATAAGATCTGGTGCAACCAATTACCTTCAGAAGTCACATAGTTAGTTAAATAAAGTCCACCTGTGTGCAATCTAAGTGTCATATGATCTCAGCATATATACATCTGTTCTGAAAGGCCCCAGAGTCTGCAACACCACTAAGCGAGGGTCACCACCAAGCAAGCTGCACTATGAAGATCAAGGCGCTCTCCAAACAGGTCAGGGACAAAGTTGTGGAGAAGTACAGATCAGGGTTGGGTTATAAAAAAATATCAGAAACATTGAACATTCCACAGAGAACCATTAAATCCATTATTAAAAAATGGAAAGAATATGGCACCACAACAAACCTGCCAAGGGAGGGCCGCCCACCAAAACCCACGAACCAGGCAAGGAGGGCATTAATCAGAGAGGCAACAAAGAGACCAAAGATAACCCTGAAGGAGCTGCAAAACTCCACAGCGGAGATTGGAGTATCTGTCCGTAGGACCACTTTAAGCCGTACACTCCACAGAGCTGGGCTTTACGGAAGAGTGGCCAGAAAAAAATAAGCAAACATGTTTGGTGTTTGCCCAAAGGCATGTGGGAGACTCCCCAAACATATGGAAGAAGGTACTCTGGTCAGATGAGACAAAGATTGAGCTTTTTGGCCATCAAGGAAAACGTCATGTCTGGCACAAACCCAGCACCTCTCATCACCCCGAGAACACCATCCCCACAGTGAAGCATGGTGATGCCAGCATCATGCTGTGGGGATGTTTTTATCGGCAGGGACTGGAAAACTGGTCAGAAATGAAGGAATGCTGGATGGCACTAAATACAGGGAAATTCTTGAGGGAAATCTGTTTCAGTCTTCCAGAGATTTGAGACTGGGACGGAGGATCACCCTCAATGACCCTGAGCATACTGCTAAAGCAACACTTGAGTGGTTTAAGGGGAAACATTTAAATGTATTGAAATGGCCTAGTCAAAGCCCAGACCTCAATCCAATTTAGAATCTGTGGTATGACTTAAAGATTGCTGTACACCAGCAGAACCCATCCAACTTGAAGGAGCTTGAGGAGTTTTGCCTTGAAGAATGGGCCAAAATCCCAGTGGCTACATGTGCCAAGCTTATAGAGCCATACCCCAAGAGACTTGCAGCTGTAATTGCTGCAAAAGGTGGCTCTACAAAGTATTGACTTTGGGGGGTGAATAGTTACGCAGTAGTTATGTGAATAGTTACGCTCAAGTTTTCTGCTTTTTTTGTCTTATTTGTTGTTTGTTTCACAATATAAAATATTTAGCATCTTCAAAGTGGTAGGCATGTTGTATAAATCAAATGATACAAACCCCCCAAAAATCTATTTTAATTCCAGGGTGTAAGGCAACAAAATAGGAAAAATGCCAAGGGGTGAATACTTTCGCAATCCACTGTACCTACGTATATGCATAAACCATGCATTACAATTCCTACAACCTTTAATCATGTACAACTTAATCATACTAATCATGAACAGTCAGATGTTTCATGTGTCCCCCTACTCATCCTCCATCTCTCCATTCTTCCTTTCATCTTCCCCTCCGTCCCTCCGTCTCTACGGGTCAACTACCCCTCGTGTGTCGTGTCCCTATTCGGTAGGTACTTCCACAGCCCCACAGACACTAAGGAGCTCCTCTATGACCCAGCCTCGGTCATGAACGGGGACACACTCAAGTTCTGCCAAAAAGAGGCCTGGTGCAAGATGTCCTTCTTCGTCCTGTCCTTCTTCTACTATCTCTACTGGTGAGTGACAAATGCACTTTCCACTGTGTTGTTTGGTAATGTGTTAAGGATACAGACAATGATCATCGTTCACCTCAAAGGGACTATCAACTATATACAGTACATCTTGCCTAAGTAGAGTATAGTTGTTATTCCTCTTGTACATTTTTCAGATGTTTAGTACAGGCTTTTACATGCTTTTACAAGCATGTTATGTGCATATTGTTTTGTATTGCTAAGTATTATTACTGCACTGTTGGAGCTAGAAGCACAAGCATTTCGCTGCACCTGCGATAACATCTGCAATCCTGTGTACGCAACCAATAAACATTTATTTTATTTTATTTGACCAGGGATGGGGTCAATTCCATTTCGGTTTAGCCAATTCAGGTAGTGATTGGGTAATTTTCAATTCCCGAACTAAAACGCTTTAATAAAACGTTTTCATAAACCCATTCATTTCATTGACTATGTTGAAATGGAATAGACCCCACAGTCCCTGGAGTACTAGTGACCTCTCACCAGAGGCACAGTTTTTTTTTCAATTGACCAATCAGAAGTGTTGAATGTGACTCTCCTCCTCTCGCCTGTAGCGTGTACTGGACCGGACCTTCATCTAGTAGTGAGTCTCTTCAGTGGGTTTGTCACCTCGTGATACTGACCCCCTCACTGCCCCACGGTGCCCTGCCCCCTGCACACACCACCATACCACACCTGTGAATCTTTCCCTCTCTCTCTTTGTTTCTCTCTCTCTCCCCTCCTTTCTCCCTCTCATTCTCTGTTTCTCCTCACTCAGCGATACTGTAACACTAATGGACACAGCCTTTTCTGGAGAATGGGCCTCCTCAGGGAGATAACCTTTAACCTCTGACCTCCATTACTTCAGTCCCCCCTGACCTACTGGTGTTTGTCACAGTGGAGGTGGTCACTCTGGTGGAGTCCAATATGGAGTCCAATATAACAACTGACCTCCATTGTTTAACCTTGATGAGATGTGCATTTTCTCCTGATGTTTAACCACTGCTATGGATGTTATGTAACGTTACTGTATATGAATGCTTCCCTCTTTGTCTAATAAGTACCACTCCTAACCTGTTCTCACCCACTTCTCCACTTGTCTTTGGCATGATCTCTAACCCTTTCTTGCACACACACACTTACACACAGACTCACGCTCGCTCGCACGCACACACACACACACACACACGCACACTTACTGTACACACGCGCGTACACACAGTCTGAAGCTATTGAGCATCAGCTGAATAATGCTCTCCCACTCACAGATTGATGGGAAATCAAAGATTGGCTCTGGAGGCCTAATCCTCCCAATTACAATGGCCAGGTTAGCTTCGGTTCATTAGCACAAAAGCCGTTTAAATGTAATGGAACAAGAAATTACTACGTGGCTCTGATAAGGAAGCAGAGCTCCATATAAATGTTTATGACAAGCCCTCAGTGAGGAATAAGCTATATTCGCCTGCGGAAGCCAAGCTACTGGGTGAATTGAAACAACCTCAATGACAGAGAGATGACAAGCTGACAGCAAGGACATATGTAGCATCTCTGTCTACCACGAATGGCAGTCTAAAGACGAAATGTGATGTCATTCACATCGCATGCCGTAATGGGATGTAATGATATAACGTTATGTTGTAACAGTAACCTCTTGTCAAACTGAATATAGATTCCAAGTACAGGGCTTGAAGTTTTTTTTTACAGTACCAGTAGGTGGGAGATCCAGTAGCTAGAGAGTGTCTGTTCCACACATCTCCTCAGCTGTTGTTCAGCTTGTTGTCTTACTGTTTGGTGCAGTGTTGAAGACCAGACTTGGTCTTCCTCAAGTGACCAGGTGGTTAAACCAGTCTTTTTTCACCTAACAGCTGAGTAATAATGGAGATGTTTGTACGGTAGAATAGGCCCAGTGATCATGTGATGAGCTACGATTTGTAGATACAGGCTACTAATTAATCTAGCTACAGCTCTGAGGGGTGATGGAGCCTAGGCATGATGGAGGTCATGATCTGTCTAAGCTGCCTCTGGTTCCCCTGCGTATGACCCCCCCAGGCCACCATACGTATTGTGCGTCCATTACATTAGGAAACATGGATAATGATAACCCAGACAGACAGGTGAGCTCAGGCTTCACCACAGCAGCAGGGATTAGTGTCTCACTGGCCAGAGGACACCAGAATGAATGCAAATTTCTCCATTTGGGAGTAGCTAAGTGATCATGATTAGTTAAAGCAGTAAATAAGCTATTATGGTACAGTTAGCTAGGAAGCTGAATTATTTTAGAAGATGTTTATTTACCTAAGGCTAAGAAGAAATGTTAAGTATTGGCATCTGGGAGATCTACGCTTGTCTGAGCAGCTCACAAAATGTTATTAGGCCAACATGACTACTAGTTTGTAAAGAACAAAACTCTAGGGCTGTCCTTACTTTATTAAACCATCAAATCGTATATTTCATGAGCAGTGTTGTCCACGCTAAGACAAAGGCATACCTCTTAGTTCGAGCCCAGTTCTTCAAATTAATATTAAATATTTCAATTGGGTTTATCGACAAGCTTAATCAAGCATAACTGCAGCGGCCTCACATCAATTTCTTGCTTATTTATTTGCTCGTGTTTTGAATAGGCAAAACGTTTATCCGTTGAGAAGGCTATATGCACAACATTAAAGGGCTCTTTGAATTGCAACTTCAAATAAAGAAACACAAACAAATATGAGTGAATCTGGCAGGCACCGAGGCATGGGTCCTAAAAAAGTCTGAACACACTACTATACCACACATGGATGAATCAGTTGTTTCTGAAACACTTTTAACACACACTTGAATGCTCCTTTCTTGTATGCTTATTCATTCCAGTGGATCAGTTTATAATGGGATAATTTTTGGCACTGTTGATAGTTATTGTTGTTGTTTTTACTGTTTGGTCCAATCATGTACTGTAGTCTCAGTCATTGATTTGTTGTCTTGTGTTTTTCCTCCTCTCTTGTCTTCCAGTATGGTCTACTCCTTGGTAACCTCATAACAGCAGAACTCTCAGTATTTGAGCCATCCTCCGGATATCAGAGACTGTTTTCTGGAATTCAAACTAGCTAGCACAAAAACCAACTTTGCAGCAAAAAATAGCACTTTGGGTCACAACTTTTCTGTTTCATCAGAAGGACAGTCGGTGGGTCTGGTCTGGGGGGAAGAATTTCAGCTCCAGTCTCCATTGTCTCCTCAATGTATGTAAAGGGACATTACTGTTTACAGTTCTCTATAGGTCAAAAGTCCTTTATGAGTCACAGTGACCACCATATCTACTGTTGTCCGTCACTGCCCGGCTAATGTCTGTACTTACAGCCTGTCCTGTCCTGGAGAAGTACAGTAGCATCCCCACTACTGTAGTAGGGTACACAGTAGTGTTTGCACAGTTTGTCTCAGGCACAGCACATAGAAACACAGCACAGCACAGTCGTGTTTGTCATCGGGACAAACAGGTCTTCTTCTTCACCCATCTGCCCTTAGAGTCTCACCGATAGTAGCTTCTTCTTCACTGGTGGGAAGGGGAGATGACACATCCTGTACAGAGACATGGTGAACCTTCTGTTCAGGGACAAGGAAACCGGGTCAGCGAATGTTGCATTTTTACCTGCTGCAATACAATACATGGCCTGTGTGTTTATATACATTACATATGTGAATGGCTTTTGTGATGTGTGCATTTTGTGTATTCTTAACAAAATCATTTCTAATGGAAATATGATCTACGAAGAATCATATACAAATGGAATATTGCGTGATTCTCTGTGGTTATAGTGTTGTTATTTGGTAGAGAAATGAAAGCTTGTTTTTTAGAACTAGAAAAGCAGTAATTCTTTGCACAGTAGTGTAGGCCTATTTAATTTTTGACAAATATTTGCGATGTTTGGTTGTGTTTCAATACTCTATAGTCTACCCAAATGAGCAAAGGTATCACTGTTTCCATAATGGACCAAATGTGGTACTTATTCATTCACTTAAATTATTCATAGACATTTAAAATGAATTGTTTCCCTTCACACTTTGTCCAAAATACTTTTCAGCAAATATAAATGAATGGCATATCAGCCTCCACTGTAAGATGACTAATATATCAAATGAACGACACTGTTAATGTTCTAACTACCCCCTCTGTCATTACCATTAGCTAGCAGATGCTGCCAATAATGAAACAGTGTCTGAAAACAGCTATGGACTTCAGAGCTTTTGGCAATGCCATTTCATTTGATTGTCTTTCAGAGAATTCATTATACCAATGCTGTCGGTTTGCTGCAGAGTTCGTAATCATGCATCTTAGCGCAGAAGTTTTGCATTAACCTTTACTCAAGGACAAGACAGGAATGCCCATATTGTTGTTTTCTTATTTAAGAGCATTTTGTATGTTTACTGTGTATGTGTCAACCTAAGATGAATTTAGATAATTGTTTATGAAATAAAGTATGACTATTTTAAAATGTGACAGAGGCTTTCTCTTTTTGACATTTAATGTGTTTATCTTTTATATTTATCTTTTCCTTTCATGGTGTAGGTTTTTGAAATGGATAAAGGACTATAACCTATTTCTGCACACATGTATTTGTTGTTTCCTAATCTCAGCACCTAGAACTAAATATATCACCAGAGACTAGTTGTTTCCTGATAACAATATTTGATGCAGAGTCCTACAGTATGTGTTCTTACCTCACTTTGCCCTACTACCACATCTCTTGTCTCCTCCTGCTGTATCCTGTCCACCTGTCTGGCATCAGTATCAGTTCCTTCATTTGGTTACGGAGAGGTAGGATCCTTTGTTCTTCTGATTTGTGTGAAGAGCAAAGGAAGCTGTGATTCCTGCTGTTGTCATTTGCAGTCCTTACCTGTGTGATTATACAAGTGTGTGTGTGTGTGTGTGTGTGTGTGTGTGTGTGTGTGTGTGAATGTGGTGTGGTGTGTGTGTGTGTGTGTGTGTGTGTGTGTGTGTGTGTGTGTGTGTGTGTGTGCTTTCATGCATGCATGCTTTCAGTGCTGTGCCCATGTCGCCAATGCGACGTGAGGGCGGCGACAGATCGGTGACAGCCTGTCCTCCCACAATGCACCTGAGCACTCTCCAGATCACTACCACATGCCTCATAATTAAACTGCACTCAGACTGGCGTTACCCTCGACGTTCCTCTCCTCTCCCTCCCCCCGCATTCCCCCCTCGCTCCCTCTCTGCTCCCCTTGGCAGCATCTGACGCTCCTCACTTATAGCCGTGAAATGGCATTCAGCTCATGTCGAACGCCTCTGGCACTCAATCTCAAACTCACTTAACTGATTCTGTGCTCCCACTCCGAAGACGCCCCTTACCCACCTACAGACGCCTGTGTTGTACAGTAGATGTGCTGTACTGCATGTGCTAAGAGGCTCTGTACAGGACATCTCTTTTTGATATTTAAATTTTAGAGAGTGATCAGGTGACTACACTGTAACGTCTCACCTCCTCCCTCTGCAGTGAGTGACAGATCCCAGCGTTCTACCTACAGAGCCAGTCTGACCTGAGAATACCCCCTACGTCTAAAGCCACCTGCCTGTTCCTGCCTGTTCCTTCCACTCCCTCTAACCCTGGATCTGAACACACATGACACCCTGTGCTGTATCTCCCGTCATAACTCACCCCCGGTCCAGATCAGAGTCTGTCTCGTACTGTTCACTCCACTGGCTTTGGTTTACATGGGATACCAGACACAGTAGATGGGAGTCTGAAACAGTGTTATAAGTAATAACACTATGATATTTTCAGAAGGAGTTTAAATAGTTAAATAATTGAAATGCTAAAATAACTCTTGGCCTCAGCTGTAGATCAAAACGCAAATCTGAATGTGACATTAAAAGGGCATATAGAGTGCATTCGGAAAGTTTTCAGACCCTTGACTTTTTCCATTTTGTTACATTACAGCCTCATTTACAGCCCCTTTTTTCCTAATCAATCTACACACATTAACCCATAATGACGAAGCAAAAACAGATTTTTTGAAAATGTTCCAGGTTTATTACAAATAAAAAACAGAAATATCACATTTACATAAATATTCAGACCCTTTACTCAGTACTTTGTTGAAGCACCTTTGGCAGCTATTACAGCCTTGAGTCTTCTTGGGTATGACGCTACAAGCTTGGCACACCTCAAGCTCTGTCAGGTTGGATGGGGAACGTCGCTGCACAGCTATTTTCAGGTCTCCTGTGTTGTGTTGGTTGTTTGCTTTGGGTCGTTGTCCTGTTGGAAGGTGAACCTTCGCCCCAGTCTGAGGTCCTGAGAGCTCTGGAGCAGGTTTTCACCTTTACTCAGTACTTTGTTGAAGAACCTTTGGCAGCGATTACAGCCTCGAGTCTTCTTGGGTATGACACTACAAGCTTGGCACACATGTATTTGGGGAGTTTCTCCCATTCTTTTCTGTAGATTCTCTCAAGCTCTGTCAGGTTGGATGGGGAGCATTGCTGCACAGCTATTTTCAGGTCACTCCAGAGACGTTAGATCGGGTTCGAGTCCGGGCTCTGGCTGGGCCACACAAGGACATTCCGAGACTTGTCCAGAAGCCACTCCTGCGTTGTCTTGGTTGTGTGCTTAGGGTCGTTGTCCTGTTGGAAGGTAAACCTTCACCCCAGTCTGAGGTCCTGAGCGCGCTGAAGAAGGTTTTCATCAAGGATCTCTCTGTACTTTGCGCCATTCATCTTTGCCTCGATCCTGACTAGTCTCCCAGTCCCTGACGCTGAAAAACATCCCCACAGCATGATAATGTCACCACCATGCTTCACCCTAGGGAGGGTGTCAGGTTTCCTCCAGACGTGACGCTTGGCATTCAAGTCAAAGAGTTCAATCTTGGTTTCATCAGACCAGAGAATCTTGTTTCTCATTTCTCTGCTGCAGAGATGGTTGTCCTTCTGGAAGATTCTCCCATCTCCACAGAGGAACTCTGGAGCTCTGTCAGAGTGACCATCTGGTTCTTAGTCACCTCCCTGACCAAGGCCCATCTCCCCTGATTGCTCAGTTTGGCCTGGCGGCCAGCTCTAGGAAGAGTCTAAGTGATTCCAAACTTTTAAGAATGATTGAGGCCAAGATTGATCAAAGCCAATGTGTTCTTGGGGACCTTCAATGCTGCAGACATTTTTTGGAACCCTTCCCCAGATCGTGCCTCAACACAATCTTGTCTCGGAGCTCTACGGACAATTCCTTCGACCTCATGGCTTGGTTTTTGCTCTGACATGCACTGTCAACTGTGGGACCTTATATAGACAGGTGTGTGCCTTTCCAAATCATGTCTAATCAATTGAATTTACCACAGGTGGACTACAATTAAGTTCTAGAAACATCTCAAGGATGATCAATGGAAACAGGATGCACCTGAGCTCAATTTCAAGTCTCATAGCAAGGGGTCTGAATTCTTATGTAAATAAGGTATTTCTGTTTTTTGATGTTTTATACATTTTCAAAAATGTCTAAACCTGTTTTTGCCTTGTCATTATGGGTTATTGTGTGTAGATTGATGAGGAAAACAATTATTTAATCAATTTTAGAATAAGACTGTAAAGTAAGGGGTCTGAATACTTTCCGAATGCACTGTAAATCAGCAGTAACCAGACATACAGTGTACAACATTTGATAATTGGATAAACTTGACATTTTCAAGAAAGTTTCAGAAATCGTCTTGTCAGAGGTTATACAGTAAAGTCATTGTTAGTTTTAGGGAAGGCTGTAAAAATCACATATAAAACCTGTCAGATTACAGAATCATCCCATAATAAGTAACTGTTTTGTTGCCTCTTTAAATTATCATCATCACACCAAAGATTATATTAATATCCAGCTAAGACTCCTGATGCTTCAAATCAACCTCTGAATGTTCTGAGATTTAGCATTCTAGTAACATCTTATTGCCTTCAGGTAACATAGCCTACAGAGTTGGGATGCGGACACAAAAAAGCTGGATTAATTAAGAAATAATGAGAGACTTATCATTAATCACTTTACAACACTATCTGGCTCAGTGTTCAGGATTAGCTAAATGGCCAAAATGTTTTTCGCTCCTTGACTGAGATCTCTCTTTATACAGTAGTTTCTGCCAGCATTAATGATGAAGTCAACTGGGTCAAGTTAAAGTACAGTCTCTCTCTTCAGTAATTAGCAGAGTGAGTGTCTGCCCGTGACACCCTCCAGGCCTGTCGCTAAGGGGTTTCCTCAAACACACAGTGCTGTATGGCTCATTAGTCAGTGGCGAAGCAAGCAGACTCTGAAAAAGACTACTTGAAGGTACCTGACTGCTCCAGGCTTTCACTGTTGGTTTGTCTGAGATACAAACACAGAGGTCATTAATATACTGTACGTTGAACCACATTAGTGCCTTTACTGTATGTAGGTTGAGCATTTCATGAACCCAAAAAGGAGACACCTCTAGAATAATTATATTTCTCATGCGCTAGACTGGACCTATATCAGAGTCATAGTCAGACTGTTAGACAGTTCGCTAATGCCCATCCAGACAGATCTGGAACCAGGATAAGAGGGCAGTGAGTTTGGTTTCCTTCCACTGTGGATCGGCTGGTGTGAATCAGATCCAGTCCACAGCCCACCAGGCCCAGT
>NC_036868.1:16308207-16310707 GCF_002910315.2 Salvelinus sp. IW2-2015 | reverse complement strand
GGGTATATAATGTAAACATAAGGGTATAGGCAGGGACAGGGTATATAATGTAAACATAAGGGTAGATGACAGCGGACATGGGTATATAATGTAAACATAAGGGTATAGGCAGCGACAGGTCGTTCAATGCAAACATAAGGGCAGTCATGCAGGTATAATAAGGCATTCTGGACTAGGTTTGAACCCAGAAACATGATTTGGCTTATGACAGTGCTAATATTGCTCCCAAACACATAAAATGACACCCCATTCCCCTCTCTCATTATCCCCCCATTGGTTCTTTCGTACCATGTTAACCTCTGCAGGACATGTCTGTTTACTGAGGGATAAAGCCACTAAAACAAAGAAAGATGGAGCGGATGTCAGAGCTGCTAGGAGTACTGGGTGGAGGAGTCAAGCGCAGAGAGCAGGTATTCAAGAACGTGGATTTTATTTCCTGTAGACAGCGAAAACGATCATGCCCAAACACACGGGCGCATGAAAATACCAGTCCAAACACACAGGACTAAGCTGTCCGGAAAATATAGAATCCACATAAAATCCAACACCAAATAACAGAGAACAAGCCCGCACAAAAGCCAGCGGGCCTACTGCCCTTAAATAGCCTACCCACAAAACTAAACTCAAAACAGGTGCACCCAATCAGCCCAAACTAACAGAAACAAAAAGAAGGGAATCGATGGCAGCTAGTAGGCCGGTGACGACGAGCGCCGAGCGCCGCCCAAACAGGAAGAGGCACCATCTTCGGCGGGATTCGTGACAGCGGATGGAGCCTGTAAAACCCTACAGCAGCTGTCGGCAACAGGCAACCCACTGGACAAAATCGGGAATCAGCAAAAAAAAATATTGTATTCCCACAAATAAGAAAAGAGACATACAGTGCATTCAGGAAAGTATTCAGACCCCTTGACTTTTTCCACAGTTTGTTACGTTACAGCCTTATTCTAAAATGTATAAAATATTTTTCTCCTCATCAATCTACACACAATACCCCATAATGACAAAGTGGAAACAGGTTTTTAGACATTTTGCAATTGTATAAAAAATAAAAAACAGAAATACAAAATTTACATAAGTATTCAGACCCTTTGCTATGAGACTCGGTGCCTACTGCTTACATTGATCATCCTTGAGATGTTTCTACAACTTGACTGGAGTACATCTGTGGTAAATTCAATTGATTGGACATGATTTGGAAAGGCACACACCTGTCTATATATCGTCCCACAGTTGACAGTGCATGTCAGAGCAGAAACCAAGCCATGAGATCAAAGGAATTGTCCGTAGAGCTCCGAGACAGGATTGTGTCGAGGCACAGATCTGGGGAAGGCTACCAAAAAATTCTGCAGCATTGAAGGTCCCCAAGAACACAGGGGCCTCCATCATTCTTACATGGAAGAAGTTTGGAACCACCAAGAGTCTTCCTAGAACTGGCCGCCAGGCCAAACTGAGCAATCAGGGGAGAAGGGCCTTGGTCAGGGAGGTGACCAAGAATTCGATGGTCACTCTGACAGAGCTCCAGAATTCCTCTGTGGAGATGGGAGAATCTTCCATAAGGACAACCATCTCTGCAGCACTTCACAAATCAGACCGTTATGGTAGAGTGGCCAGACGGAAGCCACATCTCAGTGAAAGGCACATGACATCCTGCTTGGAGTTTGCCAAAAGGCACCTAAAGACTCTCAGACCATGATAAACAAGATTCTCTGGTCTGATGAAACCAAGATTGATATATTTGGCCTGAATACCAAGTGTCACGTCTGGAGGAAACCTGGCACCATCCCTAGGGTGAATCATGGTGTTGGCAGCATCATGCTGTGGGGATGTTTTTAAGCGGCAGAGACTGGGAGACTAGTCAGGATCGAGGGAATGATGAACGGAGCAAAGTACAGAGAGACCCATGATGAAAACCTGCTCCAGAGCGCTCAGGACCTTTGACTGGGGTGAAGGTTTACCTTCCAACAGGACAACGACCCTTAGTACACAGCCAAGACAATGCAGGAGTGACACGTCTCTAAAAGTCCTGAAGTGGCCCAGCTAGAGCCCGGACTTGAACCCGATCGAACATCACTGGAAACACCTGAAAATAGCTGTGCAGCGACGCTCCCCATCCAACCTGACAGAGCTTGAGAAGATCTGCAGAGAAGAATGGGAGAAACTCCCCAAATACAGTTCATAAATTCTGTTTTACGTGTTACTCACTTGACTAGAGACACTTTTTCCTAGATTCTCAAATAGCCCAATATGTGAAGGTCTTAATGCAGTGTGTGTGTGTGTGTGTGTGTGTGTGTGTGTGTGTTGTGTGTGTGTGTGTGTGTGTGTGTGTGTGTTGTGTGTGTGTGGTGTGTGTGTGTGTGTGTGTGTGTGTTGGTGTGTGTGTGTGTGTGTGTGTGTGTGTGTGTGTGTGTGTGTGTGTGTGTGTGTGTGTGTGTGTGTGTGTGTGTGTGTGTTGTGTGTGTGTGTGTGTGTGTGTGTGTGTGTGTGTGGACTTCACACTTGA
>NC_036868.1:16241723-16307954 GCF_002910315.2 Salvelinus sp. IW2-2015 | reverse complement strand
TGTCCAAGCTTGTAGCGTCATACTCAAGAAGGCTCAGAGCTGTAATCGCTGCCATAGGTGCTTCAACAAAGTGCTGAGTAAATGGTCTGATAATTTTATTTTTAATACATTTGCAAAGATATATAAAAATCTGTTTTTTGTTTGTCATTATGGTTATTGTGTGGATTGATGAGGGAAAAACTAATTTATAACTTTAGAATAACAAAATGTGGAAAAGTCAAGGGGTCTGCAAACTTCCCGAAAGCACTGATATGTTATCATGTGATGTGTAATCATGCATATCCATCTTTTGGACTTAATTGTGTTCAATTTGGCAGTACCAATTCCTTATATTACGTTCTGTTATTGATAAATGTTTTGTGTGTCTGCGTCTGAATGTGTGTGTGCTGCATGCTGTGTGTGTGTATATGAGTCATTGGCAGTCAGAACTTGGCTTCTGCCTCGTTTCCTTTATCTCTCTCTTGACAGAGCTCCAGCGGGACTGGAGTGTAAAATGCTGCCTCTGGGGAGGCTAAAATAGCCTGGGTGAGAAGAGAACACAGGCTCTGCACTAATGCTTATGCATGGGGTTGTTCATTCTCCTTTATTCTTTATTCTCCCCATCCAACCTCTGTCCTCCCTCGCTTCCTCCTCTCTCCATCCTCCCTCCCTCCTTTCATCCTCCCTCCAACCTTCCCTCTTTGCTCCATACTCCCTTCATCCTCCATCCTCCCTCCATCCTCTATCCTTCTCAGTCTGTTCCATCTTCCTCAGCAGATCTGTCCACGGTGGAGGAAAAAGTAGTTCCCAAACCCCCACATCAGGAACTATAAATGGCTTCTTAGACCAAATGTGACCTACCGGCTCGATTCGGTTTTCTGTAGCAAAATTTGACATTTTGTTTTTTACATTGGATAAAAGTAGAGACTCAGAGCCAGAAAATAGTATATCATACACTACAGTTGAGGAACAATGGGAAAGTAATTCTGCTTTGAAAGTTGATAAACTTGTAACCTCACTTTTGAGAAAATGGGCCTTGAATGTTTTGGTACACCTACCAGAGAGCTCTTCTTTGTCCACACCCATTCGGCATCATTCACACCCTCTTAAGCCTTAGCCAATCCATCTCTTTAAGGATTCACATGTGAGGCCATGTACTAAACAGCCGAAGATTTCAAGACTAAAGACTGGTTGTCGCAGTGACATCAGTGACAACATTCTATTGTCGTCCAACATCAAACTTGTCATTATCGTTATGAAAAAGTATAAACACAAGAAACTACAGGCTGCATTATAGCCTTGTGGTCCAAATTAGCATAACTAATTTTATCACCAATAAACACACCCGTTTACAAATGAATTTAGTATATGTCAATATAGGTATATTCTCCTTTATTCTTTATTCTCCCCATCCTCCCTCTGTCCTCCCTCGCTTCCTCCTCTCTCCATCCTCTCTCTAGCAAAACAGGCAACTAAAATCAACTTTCTAAACAATGTTTGGTTAGTGAATGTTAAGTTAGCTTGCTAGCCAGATCAAATAATGACCATATCATATATCTGACAACTTCTTCACTTTAGCTAATTTGTCTTCATTATTACAGGAAAATAGACTCACAACAAGATCATTATTTACAAGTTAATGGTGAGCCAATTACAGAAAATAGCTTACGGTTGTGAGTGTGACAAAATAAAAGCAGGGCATTCTACCATAGAATTATAGAACTAGGACTCTGTCTTGTTGGCCTAACATTATATCCTAATTTGACTTTGGTGCAGATCATGTTCTTCATATTACCGTCTCTGGTAAACACATACTATATCAAATAAAATCAAAGTTTATTTGTTACATGCACAGGATACAGAAGGTGTAGCGAAATGGTTACTTGCATAGTGGAGTCTTTTTTTTTTTTTTTACATGTAGCTAGATAATCAATTAAACATAATCCCAAGTAACGTTACTACCCTGCATGAATCTGCAGGTAGCTAACCAACCAGGATCAATGTTAACTAGCTAGCTAACAATAGGCTACAACTAGCAATTACTACACGTAATGTTAGCTAGCGAGACAGACAGCTAACGTTAGCTAGCTAGCTAACAGTACACTTTAACTTGAAATGAAAACGACTTTGTGACAAAATTAGAAACTTATAATATCTGAAAATGTAGCTAGCTAGACTATCTTACCCATATACATGGATGAACGCTTCTCCCTATCTGTCACAGATGCCATGGTTGCCCTTAGTTTGAAGATGTCATCTGGAGACAGGTGTTTTATACAACAGCCTTCTGTGTGTTCTCTTTTCAACTCTGCATATTTGCAATCAAATTCCAGAGTTTTCTCCATCTCCTTAGCTATGATACGCTAATTCACCGGGCATTACACTGATTTCAAAACTCGGTCCTCCAGAAAGTGGAGAGCAACACTTTTTCAGTTCTACTAAGTGATATCTTTCAAAAAAGCAGCGTTAGAAAGGATTACCTACACATACTGAACAGCTCATGTTATAGACAGAAGCATGCAGACCAATCCAAACTCATCTCTTGGCATGTGCCAAAAAAGTTTACGTTCAAATGCCTCTCCTGTGATGTGTGACACATGACATACGCGAAGTTTCCTGAAATGAGTCACAAATGTTATGACAGGGCGGAGAGGCATTACTGTAGTGATTCTTGAAAAGTATCTCAATTGATCACCCTGGAGCTATTTTCTTTGCCTGGTCCCCTAAAGGGAGAGGCGGTTTGAGTGTGGGGTTTTTACAGACGATAGCTGCTGACCTTGCATGGCCTATTGTTCTGAACCACGGCACTCTGAGAGCCAAAGCCTGTATTTTCACCGTGCTTTTTCATTCATGTATGCACCAAACAGCATTGCTGATGTGATGTTTGACTCTCCTGTTGAGCGTATAATGAGAGTGCTCTGTAGTCCTGTTATTACCTGTGACACCCACTGTAGTGGAAATAAAAAGCTGTCAGGGCTCAGTAGAAAGAGAATCCAGATGTCAACGCTCACAGAACCTTCTGATTCCCACCACAGTTCCTGTCTCATTAGATATCATCCCAAAAGTTTTAGCATATCTGTCTGTATGGAAAATGTCAATTCTCATAGTCTGATTTTACTCTCTGTCAAGGCTCAGGAGAAGACCCAGATGCAGACAGTTTTGAAGTAACAAAGTTCATTACAAAAACAGGGGGAAGGCAAACGACAGGCAGGTTCAGGATCAGGGCAGACATAATGGTAAAAAAACGGGAAAGCTAGAAAACAGGAATTAGAGACAAAGGAGCATGGGAAAAAACGCTAGTAGGCTTGATGAAACAAAATGAACTGGCAACAGACAAACAGAGGACACGGGTATAAATACACTGGGGATAATGAATACGATGGGCGACACCTGTAGGGGGGTGGAGACAAGAACAAAGACAGGTGAAACAGATCAGGGTGTGACAGTATCCCCTCTAGGGGCGCCACCTGGTGTCCTACCTGGGCGCATACCTGGTTTACCGGGGTGCTGGCGTTGGAACTCAGCGATGAGGCCTGGGTCTAGGATGTCCCTAGCAGGGACCCAGCACCTCTCCATAACCCACCCAGTCAACCAGATACACTGCCCTGCGGTTGAACCCTCAGGAAGCACTTCACCGTGTACGCCGGTTGACCGTCGACAAGATGGGGAAGAGGGGTGTGGGCCTAGAAACAGGAGACAAAGAGCTGTGAGACATAGGTTTAATCCTAGACACATGAAAGTGGGATGTATACAGAGGGTACGGTGCAAGACGAACAGCAGAGGGGCTAATAATCTTGGGGATAGGGAAAGGGCCAATATAAACGGGGGGAAAGTTTGCGGGACTCCACCCGGAGGGGCAGGTCTCAAGTGGACAGCCATACCCTCTGCCCGAGGCGATACCGGGTAGCCGGGGTCTGGTGACGGTCCACTTGTCATCAATACCTGCAGGTAGTCTTGAGGAGAGCCATCCGGGCTCTCTTCCAGGTACAGTGACAGCGGCGGACAAACATCTGGGCCGAGGGTATGCCGACCTCTTCTTCTTGCTCCAGGAAGAGCGGGGGCTAATAACCCAGGAAACACTCGAAAGGCGAGAGCCCAGGGGCAGTGCAGGGGAGGGTGTTGCGGGCGTATTCAACCCACACGAGTTGCTGGCTCCAGGTGGTGGGGTTGGTAGAGACAAGGCAGTGAAGAGTCGTCTCCAGGTCTTGAATTGCTCGCTCTGACTGGCTGTTGGACTGAGGGTGGAACCCAGAGGACAGGCTGGCCGACGACCCAATGAGCGTGCAGAACGCCTTCCAGAACCGGGACAGGAACTGAGGACGCAGGTCGGGAGACCATGCCCACCGGGAGTCCATGGATCCGGAAGACGTGCTGCACCATGAGCTGGGCCGTCGCTTTGGCAGAGGGTAGCTTGGGGAGGTGAATGATGTGGGCGGCTTTGGAAAACTGGTCCACTACTGTCAGGATGGCGGTGTTGCCATCAGATGGGGGAAGACCCGTGACGAAGTCCAGGGATATGTGAAACCAGGAACGGTGAGGGACAGGCAGTGGTTGAAGGAGACCAGCCGGAGCTTGCCAATAAGTCTTGTTTTGCACACAGACCGTGCAGGCAGAAACGATAGTAGAGACGTCTGGTACCATGGCCGGCCACCAAAAGCGTTGCGACACAAAGGCCATGGTCCGACGGGAGCCCGGGTAGCAGGCAAGCCTGGAGGAGTGGGCCCACTTCAGGACCGAGGAGCAGACAGCGTCAGGAACAAACATAGGGTTATCTAGGCCCCCCTGGGGTTTGGCTGGGAATGCTGCGCCTCATGGACTTGCTTCCCTATTCCCCAGCTGAGTGCCGTCGCCAGCTACGAGGTGGGAAGGATGGTCTCTGGGTCCGAGGGTGTAGCCGTGGGACTATAGCGGTGTGACAGCACATCCGGCTTGATATTCTTGGACCCCGGTCGGCAGGAGAGGGAGAAGTTGAACTGGGTGAAAAGCAGGGCCCACCTAGCTTTCCTGGAATTGAGACGCTTGGCGGTGTGGAGATATTCCAGGTTATTGTGATCCGTCCACACAATGAACGGATGTTCCGCCCCCTCTAACCAGTGTCTCCACTCCTCCAACGCAATCTTCACAATGAGAAGCTCACAATTTCCCACATTATAATTTCTCTCCGTGGCATTGAGGCATTGGGAGAAGAAGGTGCAGGGACGTAACTTGAGGTCCAGGGCAGAACGCTGGGACAGGACAGCCCCCACTCCGACATCCGAAGCATCAGCCTACACCACGAACTGATGGGACGGGTCAGGTTGAACCAATATGGGAGCTGTGGTGAAGCGGTGCTTGAGGTTCCGGAAGCCCGGTCAGCAGCTGGGGATGATGTGAACGGAACCATGGGAGAGGTGAGTCCAGACGGGAGGAAGCCAGGGTGCTCTATCCCCGGATAAAGCGGCGATAAAAGTTGGCAAATCCCAGGAAACGTTGCAGCTGCACTCTGGACGTAGGCTGGGGCCAATCCACCACCACTCTCACCTTCCCGGGATCCATCTGTACATTCCCTGCAGCGATGCTGTAACGAAGGAAGGGGATGGTGGAGCGATGGAATTCGCATTTCTCCGATTTCACAAAAAGCTGGTTCTTCAGGAGGACCTGTCAGATGTGGAGCACATGTTCTTGGGCTGAGTGTGAGAAAACGAGGATGTTGACGAGGTAGACGAAGACGAACCAGTTCAACATGTCACAGAGAACGTCATTGACCAGGGCCTGGAGAACTGCTGGGCGTTGGTAAGGCCAAATGGCATGACCAGATATTCATAGTGACCGCTGGCCGTGTTGAAGGCAGTCTTCCACTTGTCACCCTCCCATATCCGCACCAGGTGGTACGCATTCCACAGGTCCAACTTGGAGAAAACGGTGGACCCCTGGAGCGGCTCGAGGGCCGAGGCGATGAGTGGTAGTGGGTAGCGGTTCTTCACCGTGATGTTATTGAGGCCCCGGTAGTCGATGCACGGGAGCAGGGTTTTGTGCTTCTTCTCCACAAGGAAGAACCCTGCGCCGGCGGGGGATGCAGAAGGACTGATACACCCTGCAGCTAGGGAGTCCTCGATGTAGGTCTCCATAGCCTTGGGCTCCGGACCCGACAGAGAGTACAGTCATCCCTGGGGCAGTGTGGTGCCTGAGAGAACGTTGATCCCGCAGTCATAGGGTCGGCGCGTAGGAAGTGAAGTTGCCGAGGCCTTACTGAAAATGTAGGCAATGGGCTTGGTAGAACGGGCTCCAGCCCATGATGGCACCAGCAGTCCAGTCAATGAGGGCATTGTGTCGCTGAAGCCAAGAGAATCCCAATACTACAGGAACCTGAGGAGACTTAATTAGCATGAATTGGATAGCCTCGCTGTAGTTCCCTAACACTGGTAGGTTGATGGGAGTGGTAGTGTGGGTGACCCGGCCTATAGAGTGCCCATCCAGCTCTCTAACGTCCATGGGAATGGATAGGGGCTGAGTGGGGATGCCCAGCTCAGACGCCAGTGTAGCGTCCATAAAACTCTCATCGGCTCCAGAGTCGATGAGTACCCGGAGAGATTTCGACAGGTTCCCCCACAGCAGAATGGCATGGAAAGTGATGCGAGTAAGGGGAGAGGAAAAGTTCTGCGTATGGCCACCAGAGTTCTCGCCCCTACTGTTGAGCCTGGTCTTTTAGTGGACAGGAGGACACAAAATGACCAGTAGTCCCACAATACAGACAGCTCTTCGTGTGAAGCCGGTGTAGACGTTCGGCTGCGGACAGCCAAGCTCTCCCTAGTTGCATCGGCTGAGGAAGATGGCATTCAGCAGACTTCGGAGACTCTCGGGGAAGCCTCGTAGGCTAGGTGGAATCCTTGGGCAGGCGAGTGGAATTGTACCCCCTCTCCTTCCTGCTTTCCCTTAGCCGCCCATCGATCCGGATGGTCAAGGCAATGAGCGAGTCGAGATCCGTCGGTAGTTCTCGGGCTGCTAGTTCATCCTTTACCTCCTCCGATACTCCATGCAGGAACATGTTGAACAGCGATTCCAGGTTCCAGGCACTCTTGCGGAAATCCACCGCATAGTCTGCCACACTGCAGTCACACTGAGTCTTGCCGAAGCTGGAGTAACTTCCGGGCAGCCTCTCGCTGACTATTGTTCTGACACGGCCGTAGCTCAGCCGAGAGCCCTCCCGGACATCAGCGTGATGAGGTACTCTATTTTCAAGCGGTCCGAGGGGAAGGAGAAGGGCTGCAGCTTGATGATGAGAGAACACTGAGCGAGAAACGCCCGACAGGTTCCCAACTCTCCAGCGAAGCAAATTCTAAATGCTTTTTAATATGTTGGCGTTTTTAGGTGTCATTAGGGGTTAATTGGGAATTCAGAGGTGGCTGAGCCCTATATGGAGGGGCTAGGGTTAAGCCAGAGTTGAATATAGAGTAAGGTTAGGGTTAGGGTTAGGGTTATGGCTATGATTAGGGTTGAGTCGGGTTGTGGAAATGAAGCTAGGGTTAGGGTTATGCCAAGATCAGGATAAGGGTTAGGATTAGGGTTACCATAGAGAGCAATAGTAATGGCGTCTTTTCGTAGGCACTAACAGAGGCTAACTCCGCTATGGCTCGCTGGCCAAAGTCTACAGGGAACACCTCACTGTCAGTTTTTTGTAGGTTTACATTCAGATTTTTCCTAGATTCCTCAAATAACCTCACTGTGAATGTCTTAATGCAGTCGTGGGCTTGCATGTGTGTGTGTGTGTGTGTGGTGTGTGTTGTGTGTGTGTGTGTGTGTGGTGTGTGTGTGTGTGTGTGTGTGTGTGTGTGTGTGTGTGTGTGTGTGTGTGTGTGTGTGTGTGGTGTGTGTGTGTGTGTGTGTGTGTGTGTGTGTGGTGTGTGTGTGTGTGTGTGTGTGTGTTGTCCTGGACTTCACGCCTGACAGAGCTCCAGCGGGACTGGAGTGTAAAATGCTGCCTCTGGGGAGGCTAAAATAGCCTGGTGAGAAGAGAACACAGGCTCTGCAGCCAGCTCAGCACTGATGCTTACTGCTTATGCATGGGAGTGTTTAATCTCCCACCATTCCTCCCTCTCTCCTCCTTCCTTCTATCCTCCCTCCATCCTCCATCCTTCTTCCCTCCATCTTCCCTTCATCCTCGCTCACCGTGCTTTCTCATTCATGTATGCACCAAACAGCATTGCTGATGTGATGTTTGACTCTCCTGTTGAGCGTATAATGAGAGTGCTCTGTAGTCCTGTTATTACCTGTGACATCCACTGTAGTGAAAGTATAAAGCTGTCAGGGCTCAGTAGAAAGAGAATCCAGATGTCAAAGCACACAGAACCTTTTGATTCCCACCACAGGTCCTGTCTCATTAGATATCAAATAGAAAGTTCTAACATATCTGTCTGTATGGACGGTGTCCCTTCTCATAATCTGGTTTAACTCTCTGAATTATGTGAAATCTTTATGGTAAAACCTCCAAATGCTTTTAATATGTTGGGTTCTTTAGGTGTCATTAGGGGTTAATTTGGATGGGTTAAGGTGAGAGTTAAGCCAGGGTTGAACTAGGGCTACGGTTAGGGTTATGCCAAGATTAGGGTTAGGGTTATGGCTATGGTTAGGTTGAGCCGGGGTGTGGACATGAAGCTAGGGTTATGCCAAGATCAGGGTAAGGGTTAGGGTTACCATAGAGAGCAACAGTAATGGCGTCTTTTCGTAGGCACTAATGGCTTGTTGGCCAAAGCCTATGGGGAAATTAATGTTTTTTTAAGGGGTCTGTGGTAAATACAGGTTTAGGAGATATTATACATTTAGTTATATAATAAAATATAATCTCATCAGCTAACATCAGTTTATGTGAATTTTTAAGCATTTATGTATCAAATCAAGTAAAAAGCTAACTATGTGCTAACATCTAAAAAAATAAAACTACAGCTCAGTTTGCATGCCTTTAAGTCTAGCTAACATGCTTAGCTTAGTTCAGGAACCGACAAAACGAGAACCTCCCAGCAGGAGAGATATGGTTGCAGCCTGGAGCAAAACAATATACAATCCTTGCGTTTTCGTTCGAGCTGGTATGCAGAAAGCTAACTATAGTAACTAGCTTTTTGGCGGACTGTAGCCTAGTTTGCGTGGTTGGCGTAGTGACAAAGATTTTTGCAACTGATGTTGTCGTTCCATTTCTCTGACAGTTAGCGATTTCAACTGCATTTTATAAAAATGACACATCAAATAGCTATTTATTGTTGAACTCAACGGGTTTTGTCTGGTTAATAGCCTACACAAATGGGCTGCAATATTCAAGGTAAATTAAAATAAATAAAATTAAGTCCAACTTGAGAGACTCCCATGGTGTCCTGAAGTCCTCCTTTTTTGTGTGCAAATGCCTTCACCACTGCCTGTAGGTCCAGGTTTCGGGTCCGACTGTTTTCTATACTGAATATTGCCAAACCAGACATTGTGAATTATACTGCATGTCCATCGCACTGCACACAATTTAAATGTAGACTTGAATGATTCATTCCAAGATATACCAGAGATGAGGGTCTATTGATATTGCAGCCACACAACTCAAATGCCGATTCACTAGTATGAACAAAATCGCAAACAGCTTTTTTTGTTCAAGCCCTCAAGAAGTGTTTTCTGCTAAATATGATAATCTGTTTGCATCTGCCAATATCCAAACAACTTGTCCTCAGAGCTTCCTTTACAGTTTACACTGTCTATTTGACTTCACAGAGTTGCTTTTTTGTGTTGTGAACATCCATACCACAGATTTTACAGGTGAGTGGCTGTCTGAAGTACACCGTTGCCTTGTCTGGTCAGTGCTGCTGCAGCCCAGTGGGCAGTGTACCAACCATGGTCATTGAGACACATACACTGGGCCAACCTCTTACTGTGCCCAGAGACAAACTACTGTACTGTACCACTGACCTAACAACACCTGTTTCCTGAAGCACAGTGTACACTGTTTATCCACAGAGAGCACACACACACACACCAAATCCAAAGTTAGTTTGGAAGAGGATGTACAGCAAGCAGTTCAGATAACGGACTCACCACAGGTGATTTTTGGAAGCAGTGGATATGGAGTTGGTTGGTTTTCCTAAAACTCTTTCCTTCCTCAAACTTTGCATGTCTATTTGTATCTACAAGGCTTGTATCTACAGGCCCTCAAACTGGGTATTGTAGAGCTAAAGCAGCCGCTACTAAAGTATACCTGGCTTCTATTTCAAATGGTGCCTAAACCAGTCACCACATTCCTTCAGCTCTGTTGTGCAGCATGGGACCTTTGCATGCTGAAACTGGCAGAACATGCACACTAGTGCGAAGGTTCTCTCTCTCGTTGTATTTTTTCTCTATCTCTCTCTCTGCCTGGCTGTCTCACATATGCTCACTGTCTGCTGCTTCACTTCAATTATCAGGCAGCAGCAGGGAGAATGGAGCATTTGGAGTTTTTTTTTCTCCTTCACTTCTCCCCTCTTGTTTTCTTGGGCTGCTAATACAAGGGAGCCAGTAACAATGTCACATCAAAGAATGTTCTGGATCGATTTCGGGCATGTGTTATTGAATTGTGTCTTTGTGTTAGGCTAATGCCTCACTGTGAGGGTGCCATCTTCTCCCAGTCAGGGTTGAAAGGGTGTCAACAGCAATCTTTAGCTTCCTCTTTCGACCTAACACGACAGACATTCCACATGAAAAAGTACTATAGTATACTATGATATGTATTCACTGTAGTATTTACAGTTAACTATAGTATAAAGACTGTAGTAAAAGACCCCTTGACCTTTTCCACATTTTGTTACGTTACAGCTTTATTCTAAAATGTATTGAATTGTTTTTTCCACCTCGTCAATCTACACACAATACCCCATAATGACAAAGCAAAAACAGGTTTTAATTGAAATATCTAAAAATATCACATTTACAAAAGTATTCAGACCCTTTACTCAGTACTTTGTTGAAGCACCTTTAGCAGTGATTACAGCCTTGAGTCTTCTTGGGTATGACGCTACAAGCTTGGCACACCTATATTTGGGCAGTTTCTCCCATTGTTATCTGCAGATCCTCTCAAGCTCTGTCAGGTTGGATGGGGAGCGATGCTGCACAGCTATTTTCAGGTCTCTCCAGAGATATTCGATCGGGTTCAAGTCCGGGCTCTGGCTTGGCCACTCAAGGACATTCCGAGACTTGTCCTGAAGCCACTCCTGCATTGTCTTGGCTGTGTGCTTAGGGTCCTTGTCCTGTTGGTAGGTGAACCTTCACCCCAGTCTGAGGTCCTGAGCGCTCTGGAGCAGGTTTTCATCAAGGATCTCTCTGTACTTTGCTCTGTTCATCTTTCCCTCGATCCTGACTAGTCTCCCGGTCCCTGCAGCTGAAAAACAACCCTAAAACATGATGCTGCCACCACCATGCTTCACCGTAGGGATGGTGTCAGGTTTCCTCCAGACGTGACGCTTGGCATTCAGGCCAAAGAGTTCAATATTGGTTTCATCAGACCAGAGAATCTTGTTTCTCATGGTCTGAGAGTCCTTTTGGTGCCTTTTGGCAAACTCCAGCGAACTGTCATGTGCCTTTTACTGAGGAGTGGCTTCTGTCTGGCCACTACCATAAAGGCCTGATTTGGTGGAGTGCTGCAGAGATGGTTGTTCTTCTAGAAGGTTCTCCCAACTCGATAGAGTAACTGTGGAGCTCTGTCAGAGTTACCATCGGGTTCTTGGTCACCTCCCTGACCGAAGCCATTTTCCCCCGATGGCCAGCTCTAGAAAGAGTCTTGGTGGTTCCAAACTTCTTCCATTTAAGAATGATGGAGGCCACATTGTTCTTTGTGACCTTCAGATCTGTTCCTCGACAGAATCCTGTCTCAGAGCCCTACGGACAATTCCTTCAACCTCATGGCTTGGTTTTTGGTCTGACATGCACTGTCAGCTGTGGGACCTTATATAGACAGGTGTGTGCCTTTTTTTTGCTTTTCCCTTTTTCGCTTTGCCATTGTGGGGTATTGTGCGTAAATGGATGAAGAACATTTTTTATTTAATACATTTTAGAATAAGGCTGTAACGTAACAAACTGTGAAAAAGGGAAGGGGTCTGAATACTTTCCAAATGCACTGTATATAGTAAGCACTACACAATCATGGGATACTACAGTGTGCAGTATAGTATTCTACTGTATACTATAGTTTACTACAGAATTTGATAGTAAGTACGATAATATTCTATAGTAAACTGTAGTGTATTTTCATATGGGATGTTCACATTTTATACATCACAATAATAATGGGGGTCTTGCACACACTCTGATTAAGCTGACTCTTGGACTGTGAATCTGTTTAAATGGAAGTACTCAAATCCACCCTAATGTGTTATTCTGTTATTCACAAAATGTGTCATTTCATTAGTCTTTCAGTATGGACACAATCATGAAGGTTCTTTGTTTACAAAGCCAAATATCACAAGTGGATAGGATCTGTGAATCAATTTTGCATTTACGAAGTAGCAGAAATGCATCAGAGAAATTGCAGTCAGCTGAGTAAAGATAACACTAACAACACAATGATTCAGTAACATAAGTGTGCTCCTTCTGTTCCAGAGCTCCCAGCGAGCTTCAAAGTGGTTCACACACATAGCTTGTCAGATGATATGGAGGAGTTTCTAAGGCCCTTCTCGAGCTGAAAACAGGCTTCAACTCTCCTCAGAGCTGCTTGCTGGAAAATCTGTTTTCAACTCTACACATGAAAAATCTTGTTTAATAAATTACTCATAGCTCACTCCAGACTGTTAATGACTCACAGAAGACCTATGTATCCGGTTGAAACACACAGTGCTGGGTTTTCTGAGCTGAGACAGTCTAACAGTGTCAATAACTCCATTCCTACTCATACTGGTCATGACGTCTGTCTGTTTTTCTGCACTGCAGTTGCTGATGGCGGAATGGAGAACACTGTGCTGTCATGCAGTTCAAACATAGACCTATTTTGTCAGATTCATGCATCATACCGAAGTTAAATGTCTATAGCGCTGTGGTGGCTCTATTGATCCTCTTGTCGTGTGTCACAAGCTGTGGGTCCTACAGGAGGGTTGGTTGCAGGCAGATTCAGTGACTTCATATACTGTAGAAGCACTATGCACAAAATGAGAATGAGTGCAAAGATCCATATTGCTAGTAAAAGAAAATAGAACTTAGATTCACTAGCTTGAGTGTTTTTCAACTCCCGGTTCGAGGACCGGCACTGGTCCCTGGGATGTTGCTGACTAGTCCCTCAGATGGGCTAATGTGCTTAGAGTCTGGGTTGCAAGCAGCTTGCCGATCAATGGTAGAAATGGACAAATCACAAATTACACCCTATTCCCAATGTGGGTCTGGTCAAAGTAGTGCACTATCATGGGAACAGGGTGTAATTTGAGACACAATTGAGACACACTGCATGAGAAATGTATTATTCATCACTCACCCCAAATCATCATTATTAAGCCATCCTCCATGTTATCATTAAAATGTTGTTGCGTTTGTGGAAGATTGAGTTTGACCAATCGAGAGTCTACGCACACAGTCTGTGTCTGTACAATCAAATGAGGGTTTCCAATACAATATTATTGCAGGCATTTCAGCTTACTAATTGCATGCACTCCAGTGGCTATTAAAGTAAAGATGATCTTATGGAAAAAAATACCAACTATTACATAATTGAAATGTACTGTGATAAAAACGAATAGATTTAGAAACAGACAAACAACTTACGCAATGGTAGACTTATTTCTGTCGTCTCCCTGTTATTATTATTTTTTGTTGCAAGATCTGCGTTATGAGCTGTGGGGATGACTAGGAGAGATATAATCCAGTTAAGAGATGGAGATTAAGCTATTGTAGCCCACTTCTCTGGCTGATATCCTGCTAATAGAATGTAATGCTGACACACATAAAATGAGAGGAAATTTAACCAAACAATTTATTATCGCTCGTTCGTAGGTAGAAATTGTTGTAGCAATATGTTTTTTGTGTTTAAATGCCTATTTGCATTTGCGTCCACTGGTACAATATCCCTTAGAGGATAAATCAAATCAAATCATCAAAATCAAATCAAATCAAATTTTATTTGTCACATACACATGGTTAGCAGATGTTAATGCGAGTGTAGCGAAATGCTTGTGCTTCTAGTTCCGACAATGCAGTAATAACCAACAAGTAATCTAACCTAACAATTCCACAACTACTACCTTATACACACAAGTGTAAAGGGATAAAGAATATGTACATAAAGATATATGAATGATTGATGGTACAGAACGGCATAGGCAAGATGCAGTAGATGTCTAGAGTACAGTATACATACGAGATGAGTTAATGTAGGGTATGTAAACATAAAGTGGCATAGTTAAAGTGGCTAGTGATACATGTATTACTAAGATGGCAAGATGCAGTAGATGATATAGAGTACCAGTTATATACCATATACTATGAGCATGAGTAATGTGGGTGTGTAACATTATATTAGTGGCATGTTTAAAGTGGCTAGTGGTACATTTTACATAATTTCCATCAATTCCTATTATTAAAGTGGCTGGAGTTGAGTCAGTATTTGGCAGCGGCCGCAAATGTTAGTGGTGGCTGTTTAACAGTCTGTTGGCCTTGAGATAGAAGCTGTTTTTCAGTCTCTCGGTCCCTGCTTTGATGCACCTGTACTGACCTAAGACTTAAGGTTAGGGTTAGGACTAGGGTTAGTAGATAGTTCGTTGAAATGTTACTGATAGTCTGTAGTAGTGTCGTGGAAATTCAATACTGAGAGAGACTTGGTCATTTCTTCAAACAATCATCTTTAATTAATATTGATTAATTATTGCAATAATGAAACCGTCAGCCAACAGTCTTGACTGTTAGGCTGAGAGCTACCTTTACAGACCATGCTGTTCCTTATATACCTCATACCAAGATTACTCAGTCATAGCTGGTCCAACCCCCCCCCCCCCCTTATGGGGGCACCATAAGCCACTTTGGGTTCATCCTCTGGTCATCTGCCTCCGGTGCTGTCTCCCAGATGCCAGGAAGATTAGGAATACTGAGGCCTTTGTTCTGTTCCTCCAGGCTATCTCTATCTCGGTGACACCTACCACATCTTATCTATGGAATGCCAGCTGTAGGTTTTTACCTAGCCATCACTTAATCAGTTGCCAGCCCCAGCTTCAAAAAACTCCTCTTAAATCACTCAGAATGAAGGAAAGAAATGTCTTAACTATTAATCTCAATCAAATAAGGTGAATACATAATTTTTCCCTCACAATAATCTGTAGAGCATCTACAGATGGATCATCCAAATAAAGTGTTGCCGTGTATTTTTGTACCTTTAGCAAGAATATCTTGCCAACACCATCATTTGTGGAAACATTTATACAAGTACACAATATTTGAATATTGAATAATAATACCTACCTTTGTATGCCATCAGGAGATAACACATACTGTACAGTCAGCTAAGGGAATCCTTATGGTAAGATTGTTATGTTGCGTTTCAGCTGTGTGACTATCATGGGGCTCCTTACAATTTTCAGTTGACATCCTCATTTGTCTGTTTCAATAGTAAGCCTACTATTAGCCTACTTGCACAGTACCGCTTGGGTAGGCCTGACGGTGAAAGACCAATGCGGGATTTATAATTTTAGACCATTTAGGCCAACAGTATGTCACTGTTTCTCATATAATTGTTCACACAGGGTGCCTTATACATCCACTTCTCCAGGCACCACAACACCACTGAGTGTTTAATCTAGAAATACATGTTTCATATTGCAATACATGTTCATATGAAGTAATTGCCATTCACAATGCAATTCTCACATTACTTTTGAAACGATGCTCTTATTTATTTATTTTATAAAAATCTATGACATAATCCGAATGATCTTCATTGATTGTCGCTTAAACGTTTGGTGAACCTAAAGATCTTACATGTAAACTGGCTTGTCTATTACAGAGCCTGAGAACTATATAGCGAAAATGTATGTCTGTAAATTAGAAACATAAAAAGTATGATATATATAGTCAAATGTACTACGGTGATGACGATATTGACAAGATCAGGGATGTACTGTATGTAACAAATCATATCAACGTTTATTGGTCGCATACACAGATTAAAGATGTTACAGCAGGTGCAGTGAAATACTTGTGTTTCTAACTCATACAGTGCAGTAATACAATATCAATACAATACCAATACGCAAATAATCGAGAAAGTCCAAAACAAGAATGAAATGCATCCCGTATACAGTAAACATGTATCCAAAATAAAGTTGCTGGGGTATGCTTTACTACTGTTACTGTTTAACACTCACATGTACAGGGTTGCAGGTGTGATTGCAGGGTACCGTGAACATCTTAAGCTTCGACTAAGTGAAAATATGAAAACGTTATAAAGACAACAATAGAAATAGAAATGGTGTTAAATGCGGAAGACACATTTCAGTTGCATGCATTCAGTTGTACAACTGACTAGGTATCCCCCTTTCTCTTCCCTTTCCGTTATATACATAATAACAACTGTGGCAGTGAGGAATAATAATATGCCCTTCTAATACGTTGCATGGACTCACTCTGTGTGCAATAATAGCGTTTAACATGATTTTTAATGACTACCTCATCTCTGTACCCCACACATAAAATGATCTGTAAGGTCCCTCAGTCGAGCAGTGAATTTCAATCACAGATTCAACCACAAAGACCAGGGAGGTTTTCCAATGCCTTGCAAAGAAGGGCACCTATTGGTAGATATATATTTTTTTAAAGCAGACATTTGAGCATGGTGAAGTTATTAATTAAAGTTATTAAACTTTGGATGGTGTATCAATACACCAAGTAACAACAAGTAACTACAAAGATACATGCGTCCTACCTAACTCAGTTGCCGCAGAAGGGAAACCGCTCAGGGGTTTCACCATGAGGCCAATGGTGACTTTCAAACAGTTACAGCGATTAATGGCTTTGATAGGAGAAAACTGAGGACGGATAACCAACATTGAAAACTCAGCAAAAAAAAGAAACGTCCTCTCACTGTCAACTGCGTTTATTTTCAGCAAACTTAACATGTGTAAATATTTGTATGAACATGACAAGATTCAACAACTGAGAAATAAACTGAACAAGTTCCACAGACATGTGACTAACAGAAATGGAATAATGTGTCCCTGAACAAAGGGGGGGTCAAAATCAAAAGTAACAGTCAGTATCTGGTGTGGCCACCAGCTGCATTAAGTACTGCAGTGCATCTCCTCCTCATGGACTGCACCACATTTGCCACATCTTCCTGTGAGATGTTAACCCACTCTTCCACCAAGGCACCTGCAAGATCTCAACATTTCTGGGGTTAATGGCCCTAGCCCTCACCCTCTGATCGAACAGGTCCCAGATGTGCTCAATGGGATTGAGATCCGGGCTATTCGCTGGCCATTGCAGGACACTGACATTCCTGTCTTGCAGGAAATCACGCACAGAACGAGCAGTATGGCTGGTGGCATTATCATGCTGGAGGGTCATGTCAGGATGAGCCTGCAGGAAGGGGCTCATCTGTGTGAATGTGCCTTAGACATGCTGCAAGGAGGCATGAGGACTGCAGATGTGACCAGGGCAATAAATTGCAATGTCCGTACTGTAAGACGCCTAAGACAGCGCTACAGGGAGACAGGATGGACAGCTGATGGTCCTCGCAGTGGCAGACCACGTGTACGAACACCTGCACAGGATCGGTAAATCCGAACATCACACCTGCGGGACAGGTACAGAATGGCAACAGCAACTGCCCGAGTTACACCAGGTGGAGGGTCCGTCATGGTCTGGGGCGGTGCGTCACAGCATCATCGGACTGAGCTTGTTGTCATTACATGCAATCTCAACGCTGTGCATTACAGGGAAGACATCCTCCTCCCTCCTGTGGTAAGGGACCATGGGGATCTTTCTTTTGGTGTCTTTCAGAGTCAGTAGAAAGGCCTCTTTAGTGTTAACATTTTCATAACTGTGACCTTAATTGCTTACCGTCTGTAAGCTGTTAGCGTCTTAGCGACCGTTCCACAGGTGCATGTTCATTAATTGTTTATGGTTCATTGAACAAGTATGGGAAACAGTGTTTAAAACCTTTACAATGAAGATCTGTGAAGTTATTTAGATTTTTACGAATTATCTTTGAAAGACAGGGTCCTGAAAAAGGGAAGTTTTTTTTTTTTTGCTGAGTATAGTTACTCCACAATAAAAACATAATTGGCAGAGTGAAAAGAGAGAACCCTGTACCGAATACAAATATTCCAAAACATACATCCTGTTTGCAACAAGGCACTAAAGTAATACTGTAGAAAATGTGACAAAGCAATTCACTTTTTGTCCTGAATACAAGTGTTATGTTTGGGGCAAATCCAATACAGCACATTACTGTGTACCACTCTCCATATTTTCAAGCATAGTGGTGGCTGGATCATGTTATGGGTATGCTTGTATTCGTTAAGTATTCGGGAGTTTTTCAGGATAAAAGATTACTCATGTCACACCTACTCCTGCTCCCTCCCTCCGGTGCTCAACGTCGGCAGTCTACTAACCACCGGTCCTGGCAACCCACAATGTACACACCTGGCAAAAATCATTGCACACACCTGCTCCCCATCATTAAGCACACCTGGACTTCATCACCAACCTGATTACTCTCCCTTCATATAGCCCTCAGTAGCCTCAGTAATCAGGCAGTATTGTTTTCTCTCACTTCAGTACGCTTCTCATGTTTGTTCTTCTGTATCGTTTCAGTATTAAACTCACCTTCTGCACCTGCTTCCTGACTCCCTGCTTTTACGTTACAACTCATTGTATTTCACAGTAAACGTATATTTTGGACCAATGCTTGTATGGTGAATGATGTCTACAAGCAAAATGAAAGGTTTTGAATGGCTGTGTTACAAGTGTTATCAGTTTGGAGTTTTGTGCTGAGTCTAGAAAATTCACATATCAAAGTGATTTAAGAAAATACTGTAAATGGAAGGTCTACCATACGAATAACACCACACGGAACACATCTACACCCTCTCCCTGCTTCCTGTGTGTGCATGTTCACGTGCGCGTGTGTGTGTGCATGAATCAGTGTTTGTATATGTGCGTGTTTGTATGTCTCCTGGAGGGTCCCCACCATCAGAGCTCTCAGAGGGGTGTACTTCATGTAGGGTTCATGACCTTATCATTGCCTTGAAGCCAAAACCTCAGAAGCCAACCATTCAATATTAATGATCGGGCCATGCCAGTGACCCAGCACTCCGCACAAGGTTGTGACTGACTACTTCATGAATACAGATACCTTTAAAAACAGTCTGTAAAATGATCTGAATTATTTGATCATTTTCCTTCTACAATGAAAGTAAACACGTACGTACTGCATGTGAAATTATGCTTATTCAAGGCTTTTTCGGGAGGGCCGTGTATAGGAATGTGTGAGAGGGCCTAAGGCAGAGATGGTCAACTTTGATGGGGGAAGGGGCCACAAATCTGAACTCATGAGGGGCCGCAGTTGCTCGCGGGTCTGCGTACCTGAGGCTGAATGGGCAAGACAAAACATGTAAGTGCTTTTGAATGGGGTATGGTAGTAGGTGCCAGATACACCGGTTGTGTCAAGACTTGCAACGCTGCTGTGTTTTTCATGCTCAAGAATGGTCCACCACCCAAAGGACATCCAACCAACTTAACACAACTGTGGGAAGCGTTGCGTCAACATGGGCCAGAATCGCTGTGTAATGCTTTCGACACTTTGTAGAGTCCATGCCCCGACAAAATGAGGCTGTTCTGAGGGAAAAGGGGAGGGGAGGTGGGGTGCAACTTAATATTAGGAAGGTGTTCTTAATGTTTAGTACACTCAATGTATATGTACAGTGACTTGCAAAAGTATTCATCCCCCCTTGGTGTATTTCCTATTTTGTTGCATTACAACCTGTAATTTAAATAGATTTTTATTTGGATTTCATGTAATGAACATACACAAAATAGTCCAAATTGGTGAAATAAAAAATGGAAAAGTGGTGCGTGCATATGTATTCACCCCCTTTGCTACGAAGCCCCTAAATAAGATCTGGTGCAACCAATTACCTTCAGAAGTCACATAATTAGTTAAATAAAGTCCACATGTGTGCAATCTAAGTGTCACATGATCTGTCATGTGATCTCAGTATATATACACCTGTTCTGAAAGGCCCCAGAGTCTGCAACAAGGGGTACCATCAAGCAAGTGGCACCATGAAGACCAAGGAGCTCTCCAAACAGGTCAGGGACAAAGTTGTGGAGAAGTACAGATCAGGGTTGGGTTATAAAAAAATATCAGAAACTTTGAACATCCCACTGAGCACCATTAAATACATTATTAAAACATGGAAAGAACAACAAACCTGCCAAGAAAGGGCCGCCCACCAAAACTCACAGACCAGGCAAGGAGGGCATTAATCAGAGAGGCAACAAAGAGACCAAAGATAACCCTGAAGGAGCTGCAAAGCTCCACAGCGGAGATTGTAGTATCTGTCTATAGGACCACTTTAAGCCGTGTGGTACATTCCACAGAACTGGGCTTTATGGAAGAGTGGCCAGAAAAAAGCCATTGCTTAAAGAAAAGAATAAGCAAACATGTTTGGTGTTCGCGAAAAGTCATGTGGGAGACTCCTCAAACATATGGAAGAAGGTACTCTGGTCAGATGAGACTCAAATTTAGCTTTTTGGCCATCAAGGAAAATGTCATGTCTGGTGCAAACCCAACACCTCTCAATACCCTGAGAACACCATCCCCACAGTGAAGCATGGTGTTGGCAGCATCATGCTGTGGGGATGTTTTTCATTGGCAGGGAATGGGAAACTGGTCAGAATTGAAGGAATGATGGATGGGAAAACCCGGAAATCCTTGAGGGAAACCTGTTTCAGTCTTCCAGAGATTTGAGACTGGGACAGAGGTTCACCTTCCAGCAGGACAATGACCCTAAGCATATTGCTAAAGCAACAGTTGAGTGGTTTAAGGGGAAACATTAAAATGTCTTGGAATGGCCTAGTCAAAGCCCAGACCTCAATCCAATTGAGAATCTGTGGTATGACTTAAAGATTGCTGGTCACGAGCGGAACCCATCCAACTTGAAGGAGCTGGGGCAGTTTTGCCTTGAAGAATGGGCAAAAATCCCAGTCCCCCAAAAAATCAATTTTCATTTCAGGTTATAAGGCAACAAAATAGGAAAAATGCCAAGGGGGGTGAATACTTTCATATATATAGTACCAGTCATAAGCTTGGACCCTACTCATTCAAGAGTTTTTCATTATTTTTTTAAATGTTCTACATTCTAGAACAATAGTGAAGACATATAAACTATGAAATAACACATATCGAATCATGTACTAACCTAAAAAGTGTTAAACAAATCAATATATATTTTATATTTGAGATTCTTCAAACTAGCCACCCTTTGCCTTGATGGCAGCTTTACACACTCTTGGCATTCTCTCAACCAGCTTCATGAGGTAGTCAGCTCGAATGCATTTCAATTAACAGGTGTGCCTTGTTAAAAGTTAATTTGTGGAATTTCTTTCCTTCTTAATGCATTTGAGCCAATCAGTTGTGTTGTGACAAGGTAGGGGTGGCATACAGAAGATAGCCCTATTCGATAAAAGACCAAGTCCATATTATGGCAAGAACAGGTCAAATAAGCAAAGAGAAACAACAGTCCATCATTACTTTAAGACATAAAGGTCAGTCGATTTGGAAAATTTCAAGAACTTTCAAAGTTTCTTCAAGTACAGTCTCAAAAACCACCAAGCGCTATGATGAAACTGGCTCTCATGAGGACCGCCACAGGAATGGAAGATCCAGAGTTACCTCTGCTGCAGAGGATAAGTTCATTATAGTTTCCAGCCTCAGATTGCAGCCCTAATAAATGCTACACAGAGTTCAAGTAACAGACACATCTCAACATCAGCTGTTCAAAGGAGACTGCGTGAATCAGGCCTTCGTGGTCTAATTGCTGCAAAAAAAACACTACTAAACGACACCAATAAGAAGAAGAGACTTGCTTGGGCCAAGAAACACGAGCAATGGACATTAGACCGGTGGAAATATATGCCATCCCATCGCTTAGTGGGACTATCATTTGTTTTTCAACAGGACAATGTCCCAGTACACACCTCCAGGCTGTGTAAGGGCTATTTGACCAAGGAGAGTGATAGAGTGCTGCATCAGATGACCTGGCCTCCACAATCACCCGACCTCAACCTAATTGAGATGGTTTGGGATGAGTTGGACCGCAGAGTGAAGGAAAAGCAGTCAACAAGTGCTCAGCATATGTGGGAACTCCTTTTTTTCTCCAAATCAAATCCAATTTTATTGGTCACACACATGGTTAGCAGATGTTAATGCAAGTGTAGTGAAATGCTTGTGCTTCTATTTACTGCAGTGCAGTAATATCTAACAAGTAATCTAACAATTCCCCAACAACTACCTAATACACACAAATCTATAGGGGTGAATGAGAATGTTTACATATAAGTATAAGGATGAGTGATGGCCGAGCGGCATAGGCAAGGTGCAGTAGATGGTATAAAATACAGTATATACATGTGATATGAGTAATGTAAGATATGTAAACATTATTAAAGGGGCATTATTTAAAGTGGCATTGCTTAAAGTGACTAGTGATCCATTTATAAGTGTCCAGTGATTGGGTCTCAATGTAGGCAGTAACCTCTCTGAGTTAGTGATTGCTGTTTAGCAGTCTGATGGCCTTGAGATAGAAGCTGTTTTTCAATCTCTCGGTCCCAGCTTTGATGCATCTGTACTGACCTCGCCTTCTGGATGATAGCAGTGTGAACAGGCAGTGGCTCGGCTGGTTGTTGTCCTTGATGATCTTTTTGGCCTTCCTGTGCTGTATGTGTCATGGAGGGCAGGCAGTTTGCCTCCGGTGATGCGTTGTGCAGACAGCACCACTCTCTGGAGAGCCTTGCGACTGAGGGCGGTGCAGTTGCCGTACCAGGCTGTGATACAGCCCGACATGATGCTCTCGATTGTGCATCTGTAAAAGTTTGTCAGGGTTTTGGGTGACAAGCCAAATTTCTTCAGCCTCCTGAGGTTGAAGAGGCGCTGTCTGTGTCGGTTTGTTTTGTTTTGTTGGCGTTGAGTGAGAGGATGTTTTCCTGACACCACACTATGAGTGCACTTACCACCTCCCTGTAGGCTGTCTCGTCATTGTTGGTGATCAGGCCCACTACTGTTGTGTCGCCTGCAAACTTGATGATTGAGTTTGAGGCGTGCATGGCCACGCAGTCGTAGGTGAACAGGGAGTACAGGAGAGGGCTGAGCACAAACCCTTGTGGGGCCCCAGTGTTGAGGGTCAGCAGTGGAGATGTTGTTTCCTATCTTCACCACCTGGGGAGGGCGCATCAGAAAGTCCAGGACCCAGTTGCACAGGGTGGTGTTGAGACCCAGGGCCTCCAGCTTGATGATGAGTTTGGAGGGTACTATGGTGTTGAATGCTGAGCTGTAGTAAATTAACAACATTCTTTCATAGGTATTATTTTTGTCCAGATGTCTAGTTTGAGAAACAGACGTCTCACAAGTCCTCAACTGGCAGCTGTATTAAGTAGTACCCGCAAAACACCAGTCTCAACGTCAACAGTGAAGAGGCGACTCCGGAATTCTGGCCTGCTTGTCAACTGTGGGACCTTATATAGACAGGTGTGTTTCTTCCTAAATCATGTCCAAACAACTGAATTGGTCACAGGCTGGGATTGGAACCAAAATTAATATTATTTCTTTTTTTTCAATTTTTTCATTCCGTTCCGCTGTTCCGACCAGCAAAATAAAGTTCTGAACCGGTTCGAACCAAAAAAAGTACCCATTTATATAATTCCTTTCTGTTCCTTTTTTAACTTGTGAAATCAACCGTTTTTTACATTTAGCTCATTAAATGACTTAACCAAACAGAGTGGATAGAACAGGCAAACTAGATATTTTACATGCATGATGGACAGACAAGTGTAGCCTATGGCGCAAGATGCAACAGAAATTTTGGGTGGGGAGAGAGTGAGAGAGGGTTGAGGTGGAGGTTTGTAGCGCTGTGCATCTTGTTATGACATTATCTGAATTAGGTCCACAGAATTGTATCTAGGAGGAGCGGCCTCTATGGAGGAACTTTGAATGTCCTTTGAGCTAGCTTTGGACATTCTGGTGCAGATCTGCACCAGAATAAAAACACGTTTTACCTTTTTGTAGTTTTTTTTAATTTTATTTCACCTTTATTTAACCAGGTAGGCTAGTTGAGAACAAGTTCTCATTTGCAACTGCGACCTGGCCAAGATAAAGCATAGCAGTGTGAACAGACAACAACACAGAGTTACACATGGAGTAAACAATAAACAAGTCAATAACATGGTAGAAAAAAAAAAGAGAATCTATATACAATGTGTGCAAAAGGCACACAAAAACACAAAAAGTTAATTAATTCAACGGGAAACATCCTAACTAGGCATCTAGTATCCTTAACTAGTATTGAAAAAGTTAATCCATTCTTCTATAACTAATAAAAAAATCGCTCTCCCTATCTTCTGAATCACGCTTGTAAAGTCAGTACAGTAGCCAATGCTTCGGAGGGGGGAGTGGCAAGTAGCCTAACCACGCAAACACAATGGCAAAGATTTTCAGACACTGGAATCTGTTTCTGAGTGAAAGAGTGAGGGCTTTGCATAGGCTCTGTGTTGTGTTTTTTCATGGGACTAGAAAATTACCTGGAACGTAAAATAACGCTATGAACCCGGTTCCCATGCTTTAAAATAAAGGTTCTGTTCCAGAACATTACGGGTCACTTTCGTTCCTGGTTTCAGTTCTGTTCCCTGGACCGGTTCCAACCCCAGTTTTGCCCTTAGAACAGCCTCAATTAGTTGGGGCATGGACTCTACAAAGTGTCGAAAGCATTCCACCGGGATGCTGGCCCATGTTGATGCTAATGCTTCCAACGGTTGTGTCAAGTTGGCTGGATGTCCTTTGGGTGGTGGACCATGCACACAGGAAACTGCTGAGTGTGAAAAACCCTGCAGCATTGTACTTCATGACACAAACCGGTGCGCTTAGCACCTACTACCATACCCCGTTCAAAGGCACTTCAATCTTTTGTCTTGCCCATTCACCCTCTGAATGGCACACATACACAATCCATGTCTCAATTGTTTCAAGGCTTACAAATCCTTCTTTAACCTGTCTCCTCCTCTTCATCTACACTGGTTGAAGTGATTTTAACAGCTGACATCAAAAAGGGATCACAGCTTTCACCTGGATTGACCTGGTCAGTCTATGTCATGGAAAGAGCAGGTGTTCTTAAAGTTTTGTACACTCAGTGTATGTTCTTTACTATACTCATTGATAGAAAGTTTGAAGCATAGCATGAGGTAACCAGTCCATCCAGTATGCACAGTAATACAGTCCACACTCAAAGGCGATTACCAGAATAAGATGAATTATATAGGCTAGACCAATTATGTACCAAAGACACCTTAAATCAGTTTTTCTGCCATGCATAATATGCGGTAGTCTATGTATTGTATAATGGCACAATCATTATTTTAATTCAGGTTATTTTTTCGAGCTTGGGCTCATATATAGGCCTATGAGTATGCATAAGCATATGGGTGTTTTGAATTACTCATCACCTTAGAAAGTGCTATCCATTTCGTTGTGTTGGGCTTTGAAACAACAACCATGTTTCCCACTCAGATTCAACCTGTATTGTGAACTTCTTTCTTCAAATTGATCAATCACAGTGAGGTGAGTTTTAAAAGCACAAACTGTTTTGATGATAAGTGTTTATGTGATTTTTGATTGCATTTGCATTGCTGCCATAGTGGTTAAAGGGACAATAGAACCCTGAGTACCAGATCATTAGGACCTGATGGAGGGACAATAGAGCCCTGAGCACCAGGCCATTAGGACCTGATTGTAATTAGCAAGTTGGGTATTACGAAAGCATGTCCAGAGTGCATAAAAGGAGATTACCGTGGAATTTTACTGTGGCCATGACTCACCACTGCCAGTGTGGGGGTAATATGGTCACCGCAACAGGCCTAGGTGCAACTCAATATTAGAAAGGTTCTTAATGTTTCTTATGCTTTGTACACTCAGTGTATATACCGTATAATGGTGTGTATAGACAGTATGAACAGTATATGAATAGAAAAGGTGTGTACAGCAGTAGTTATATAGGGTGATCCATGGCTAGAATACAGTATATACTTATGAAGTGGGTAAAATGGTATGTAAACATTATTAAAGTGGCCAGTGTTCAATGACTATGTACAGTTGAAATCGGAAGTTTACATACACTTAGGTTGGAGTCATAAAAATGTGTTTTTCAACCACTCCACAAATTTCTAGTTAACAATCTATAGTTTTGATAAGTCGGTTAGGACATCTACTTTGTGCATGACACAAGTAATCTTTCCAACAATTGTTTACAGACAGATTATTTCACTTATAATTCACTGTATCACAATTTCACTGGGGCAGAAGTGTACATGTACTAAGTTGACTGTGCCTTTAAACAGCTTGGAAAATTACAGAAAATGATGTCATGGCTTTAGAAGCTTCTGATAGGCTAATTGACATAATTTGAGTCAATTGGAGGTGTTTCTGTGGATGTATTTCAAGGCCTACCTTCAAACTCAGTGCCTCTTTGCTTGACATCATGAGAAAATCAAAAGAAATCAGCCAAGATCTCCGAAAAACAATTGTAGACCTCCACAAGTCTGGTTCATCCTTGGGAGCAATTTCCAAATGCCTGAAGGTACCACATTCATCAGTACAAACAATAGTACGCAAGTATAAACACCATGGGACCAAGCAGCCGTCATACCACTCAGGAAGGAGATGCGTTCTGTCTCCTAGAGATGAACATACTTTGGTGTGAAAAGTGCAAATCAATCCCAGAACAACAGCAAAGGACCTTGTGAAGATGCTGGAGGAAACAGGTACAAAAGTATCTATATCCACAGTAAAACGAGTCCTATATCGACATAACCTGAAAGGCCGCCGCTGCTCCAAGGAAGAAGCCACTGCTCTAAAACCGCCATAAAAAAAGCCAGACTACGGATTGTACTTTTTAGAGAAATGTCCTCTGGTCTGATGAAACAAAAATAGAACTGTTTGGCCATAATGACCATCGTTATGTTTGGAGGAAAAAGGGGGTGACTTGCAAGCCGAAGAACACCATCCCAACCGTGAAGCACGGGGGTGGCATCATCATGTTGTGCGGGTGCTTTGCTGCAGGAGGGACTGGTGCACTTCACAAAATAGATGGCATCATGAGGAAAGGAAAATGATGTGCATATATTGAAGCAACATCTCAAGACATCAGTCAGGAAGTTAAAGCTTGGTCGCGAATGGGTCTTCCAAATGGACAATGACCCCAAGCATACTTCCAAAGTTGTGGCAAAATGGCTTAAGGACAACAAAGTCAAGGTATTGGAGTGGCCAGCACAAAGCCCTGACCTCAATCCTATAGAAAATGTGTGGGCAGAACTGAAAAAGCGTGTGCGAGCAAGGAGGCCTCACAAACCTGACTCCGTTACACCAGCTCTGTCAGGAGGAATGGGCCAAAATTCACCCAACTTATTGTGTTAAGCTTGTGGAAGGCTGCCCGAAATGTTTGACCCAAATTAAACAATTTAAAGGCCATGCTACCAAATACTAATTGAGTGTATGTAAACTTCTGACCCACTGGGAATGTGATGAAAGAAATAAAAGCTGAAATAAATCATTCTCTCTACTATTATTTTGACATTTCACATTCTTAAAATAAAGTGGTGATCCTAACTGACCTAAGACAGGGATCTTTTACTATGATTAAATGTCAGGAACTGTGAAAAACTGAGTTTAAATGTATTTGGCTAAGGTGTATGTAAACTTACGACTTCAACTGTACATAGGGCAGCAGTCTCTAAGGTGCAGGGTAGAGTACTGGGGGGTGGCCGTCTAGTAACAGTGACTAAGGTTTAGGGCAGGGTCCTGGGCAAAGGCCAGGTAGTGGTTACTATTTAACAGTCTGATGGCCTGGAGATAGAAGCTGTTTTTCAGTCTCTTCGTCGCAGCTTTGATGCACCTGTACTCTCTCCGCCTTCTAGATTGTTGCGGGGATGAGTTCCTTGATGATCTTCTTGGCCTTCCTGTGACACCGGGTTCTGTAGATGTCCTGGAGGGCAGGCAGCGTGACCCCGGTGATGCGTGAGGCTGACCGCACCACCCTCTGGAGAGCCCTGCGGTTGTGGGCAGTGCAATTGCCATACCAGGCGATGATATAGCCCGACAGGATGCTCTCAATGGTGCATCTGTAGAAGTTCGTGAAGATATTAGTGGCCAAGCCAAATTTCTTCAGCCTACTGAGGTTGAAGAGGCGCTGTTGCGCCTTCTTCACCACACTGTCTGTGTGAATGGACCATTTCAGGTCCTCAGTGATGTGCACGCCAAGGAACTTGAAGCTATCTCCAAGCCTTGTGAATAACACAGCAGCAGCGTCCTTATCTGACTAGGAGAAGTGGGAATTGCTTCTGAAATTAATCACAACTCAGTGAGGTGAGAAATTCAAATGAATCAAAATAGGATGCAGTTTAATCATCTTTAAAATATGCATTTGAATATTTCATGTTTATAATCTGGAATGGCATCTGCTTCTCTCTAAAAGAAAATGCATTAGGTGGTAGCAATTGAAAGTTGTATTCTATAGCAACGCACATTGATACTTTCATATTGTACAATAATAACAATAATTGCAAAAACCTTTGGCTAAAAGAGAAAACTTTGCAAATGAAATCTCACATTGTTTCGCCAACATCAAAGGTATTTTCATCTTCCCCTGCCAAGAATTAATTCCATTACCTAAGGATTTGTCTCTATTTTGGAGACCATTACACAGTAACTGTGTCTATGTCTACCCCTACAGCTACTGTAAGAGGTTAATGAACATTAATTTGCATCGAGCAGTTGGTTTAATGATCTCATTCCTAATGATAATGACTGTTGTTATGATCCATTATTTCACCATCCTACAGTAACTGTTGTCATTTGGCAACAAAGTCATGATGGATTCAGCAAAGAGGACAAATCAGACAAATAACTGTTCTCAACATAGACAATGCTGTGGTTGTATTTAGTGATACTAAAAACTATGTTTGATGATGTGGTGATTGTGTGGGGTGTCTCGTTTTGCAGAGGGGTAGTGTTGTTTTAGGATGCTCTTTTCCACAAGACTCTAGGGAGGTTGGGGAAGCTGTGTGTGCGTGTGCATGCTTGCGCTTGTCTCTTTCTCCCCAAGACTGTGAGTGTGTGAGTCACAGGTCTAATGGCAGTCTATTCAGGTAGCGGAACAGTCTAACAGTCTAAGAGGATAGCCTCTCTCTGTCCTTTATATACACCGGGAGAGGTGTATATATTTTAGAATTAGAAACAAGATCATGTATTACTCTAACATATTAATGAGACTGGAGTATAGCCCCAAAGCACTTACTAAGCTGGCATAAGGAAATTGTATTTTTATGCACTTCATTTGTTTCCTATGAACGTCTCGTATCTTCATCAACAAATCACATGTTCATACACATGTCACATGTTCATACACACTAGGCCAAGCAGTCAGTAGCGCCTGTAACAGGAACACCGTGGACAGAAAAAAAAATTATTTCCTTCAAGCATGACACATTCATCTGACATCTCCCCATGAAAGAAACTGCTAATACATTTGCTATGTATCCCCCCTCACCCACCTTGCCCTAATTTCAAAGACAACACAGAAAACAGAAAAAGATACCTCTTCACGGTTTGCATCTAAATGAGAGGCAATGTTTTAACATTTATCCACAGACTAAAGGAGACCATTTTATCTGTGCAGCCAACCGTGTTCAATCCAGAGGATATTTTTTTTTGTAGTTCTAATGGCTGGGATTATTGAAGCATAATGCCACTGCTTAGTCAAGGGTAGCAACATGACAGCATAACTCACAAGGCATGAATGACTGAGTTAGTAACACAGGGGGCATCATGTACCATACATATGTTTAAAGCACTGAGCGCAGCTGAAATGGTGTAGAAACAATGTGTAGAAATCAGTCCAGAGTGACGCAATCTGCTCTTCTATACTAGTAATAATCCAATGACTCAGGGGGTGATACTGTAGTAATTGTCTGCTGTGCTGCAGGGAATTAAACAAGGTCTGAATAGCACTGACCCTCTTTTGAATTTCATAAAGTTATCGCAGACTTAATTAACGGATGCTGAGAGTTTAACAAGGAACCATGGCGGTGGTATGATTCATAGAGACAATGATAGACGTCGGACAAATGTGCTGTATCTTTGAGACAGACCCTGGTGTGGTGGAGCCGGTGTGGGGGTTTTGCTGTAGGGGTATATATATAGGCTTACTGCATAGTAACCAGGGGCGTCATGCACCCATTATGTTTGAGGGGGCACAAAGACATAAGGATGTTGGGGGTGGAGAATTTTGCCTTTTACATTTTTCAAACACCTGAATCAAGCAATCTAGAGCCATAACCATTATGCCTACTTCTGTCAAGACTATGTATATTTTACTGCATAGGATATCTAAGCATACTGCTTTACCTGTTCAATTGTAATTTTAATTAGGGTGTCATCCTGACTGTTGGAAGTTACACATCTCAATATAATGCACTAACATGCCTAGGATATTACATCCAAATTACAACACGGCACATGGGATCATAACACACATCGCTGGTGTACCGGAAACCACCGCAGGCCCCACAAGGCAGGGGGGGGCCACTAGATCTGGGAGCCCATGCGCCTGTTATCAAAGTCTATTGTTTTGTATTTAATAAATCATTTTGACAGTAACCCTACAAAAATGTATTCATAAACCTTTTTCATTTCCATATGTACTAGGAAGCTAAGTGTTTGTTTCTTGGGGTTCAGGAATGTGACAGAAAAAGTGAAAAAGAAAAAGAAACTGATTGAAAATATGAGGGATATCAGTGAACAAATGCCGTGGTCAACGCTATGACGGCGCAAGTGCAATGTGTGGAGCTTACTCAGGTGTTCAAAACTGCATATCAGACCTGAGAACCTAATGCTTCTACGGTAGTTCTTTATGAGTTTCAGTTTAGAAAATGTTCTCCCCGCAGAAGTGACAGTTATAGGGATGGTAAAAACAGCTTGATTGCCGTAGCAACATCAGGGAAACTGGGTAGAAGGGAGTGCTGCTTCAAATGCAGCAGTTCTATAACATCTTTAATTGAGCCTCTCCTTCTCCTTAGTTGCCTGGCTCAACACGTTACGGAAAGAGAGAGACTGTATAGGAAGCTCTGGGGACAGGTCGTCTGGATACTGGACAGCCAATATATTGGCAGATTCAAACAGATTAGCATCTTTAGCAGACAACAGTTCTTTAGGGCTTGAACAAGAAAAGCTGTTTGTGATTTTGTTCATACTGGTGAACCGGCGTTTGAGTTGTGTTGTTGCAATATCAACAGACCCTTATCTCTGGTATATCTTGGCATGCATCATTCAAGACTAAGTTTAAATTGTGTGCAGCACAATGGACATACACTATATACTCAAAAGTATGCTGACAGGTGTATAAAATTGAGCGCACAAAATCTACCCCTAAACTTTGTTTGAAACAAGTCAAAATAGGTTTCTATTTACTCCTCAGATACAAAATGTAATCAAACTATAATAAATCTTACGGAAAGAAGTATGTTCAATAGGAAACCGATTTTAGCAAGTGAGTCCTTTCTTCATGGAGCGCGCAAACACGAATTTCCAAGACTGTGTCCCTGTACTAAAACTGATATTTCTTATTCGTTTTGGAAGTTACAAGCCTGAAACCTTGAACATAGACTGTTAACACCCTTTGGAAGCCATAGGAATTGCATCCTGGGAGCTCATTTTCAGAATGCCCTTATACTTCCCATTGTAAGAGGATGGTCTCTCCCCCCAAAAAAATTCTGGTTGGTTTTTCTCCTACCACCTCAGTCACCGGCTTCACAAAAAAGTGCATCGACGACGTCGTTTCCACAGTTACCGTACGTACATTTCCCAACCAGAATCCATGGATTACAGGCAACATCCGCACCTAGCTAAAGGCTAGAGCTGCCGCTTTCAAGGAGCGGGACACTAATCCGGAAACTTAAGAAATCCCGCTATGCCCTCAGACGAACCACCTGTCACGGCCTGACCTTAGAGATCCTTTTTATGTCTCTATTTTGGTTTGGTCAGGGTGTGAGTTGGGGTGGGTATTCTATGTTCTATTATTTGTATTTCTATGTTTTGGCCAGGTAGGGTTCTCAATCAGGTACAGCTGTCTATCGTTGTCTCTGATTGAGAACCATACTTAGGTAGCTTTTTTCCCCACCTGTCTTTGTGGGAAGTTAACTTTGTTTGTGGCACATAGCCCTTTAGCTTCACGGTTGTTTTGGATTGTTTATTGTTTTTGTCGGCATCATATAAATAAAGTAATATGTACGTTTACCACGCTGCGCTTTGGTCTACTTCTGTTGACGGCCGTGACACCATCAAACAGGCAAAGCGTCAATACAGGACTAAGATTGAATACTACTACACCGGCTCTGATGCTCGTCGGATGTGGCAGGGCTTGAAAACTACTACGCTCTACAAAGGGAAACGCAGCCATGAGCTGCCCAGTGACACGAGCCTACCAGACGAGCTAAATGCAACATTTAGACACAATGCTCATCAAAAAAGGAGTGGAAACAGCCTTTATTTAAGGCACTTTAACAACTACTCCTGGAGTCCTGTTTAGGAGTCGATCCCCTGTTGAGGACAGAGGACTTTCCTTTCAGGGAAGGATTCCTGTATTTTGTTGTCTTGCATCTCGGACACCCTTGGTCGTCTTTCAGGGAAGGATTCCTGTACTTTGTTGTCTTGCATCTCGGACACCCTTGGTCATCGATCTCAGACACCCTTGGTCGTCTTTCAGGGCAGGATTCCTGTATTTTGTTGTCTTGCATCTCGGACACCCTTGGTCGTCGATCTCTACAAAGCACAGAAATGAAAGAAAACAGAACTAACCAGCTAGCTAATAAGCTAGCCAGCTAGCTAATAAGTTAGCAATCTTTCTTGACAGTTCACGAAGAAAAAATACATCTGTTTAACTTTGGTGTAAACTAAAGGTGTGTTTAGAATTATTTTTGTTGTATTAATGCTATTTAATCTCTCCTCAGACTAATATTATTCTGTTTGTCCTGTGGGTACCTTTGCCACTGTTCCACCCCCTGTGTATTGTGCTGTCATGGTGTATTTGTATCATGGTGTATTTGTATCATGAGATCACACGACTGTGTAGCAGTCTCAGTAGCCGATGTAAGCAAGACCGTTAAACAGGTCAACGTTCACAAAGTTGCAGGTCCAGACGGATTACCAGGACATATATTCAAAACATACACAGACCAACTGGCAAGTGTCTTCACTGACGTTTTTCAACCTCTCCCTGGACGAGTCTGTAATACCTAAAATGTTTCAAACAGACCACCATAGGTAACCTGCTGAAGGTAACCTGCCAAAATTATTACCGCCCCGTAGCACTCACGTCGGTAGCCATGAAGTGCTTTGAAAGGCTGGTCATGTCTTTTTTGAAACAATTCTTTTTCATTTCACTTCACCAATTTGTACTACATTGGGTATGTCCATTACATGAAATCCAAATAAAAATCTATTTAAATTACAGGTTGTAATGCAACAAAATAGGACGCCAAGGGGGATGAATACTTTTGCAAGGCACTGTAGAAATGTTGCCTAACATGAGCTCATGGGCTCTCATTAAGTGTTTGATTTGATTTTCGACTCATTTGCATTGATGTCAGAGTGATTAGAGCATCTCTGCTAAAATATGGGTAAAAGATTGAAAGGAATGTCAATCTTATTCAGTACATTTAGTAATTGCTTGCTTTTATAAAGTCTAGCAACCTTGCCAGCAGGCATGCCAGCTAAGATAGTTAGACAAGCAATTCTAACTTCATTGATAGCCTGAAATGTCTTGGTAGCTAGTTATGAGGTTGGGAGATTAGGATCTATCTAGATGGCTAGCTAAAGCCAACTTCATAAAATCGCTAGGTGGCTAGTATTACAGAGAAACAACCAGACATATTTGTTTTATTTATTCATCAAGGAGGAATGAATAGGCTACATAGCTTGATCAAATTAATTTACAAACATACCTCCTGCGAGTCCTGTCCATCACCGGCAACTAAAATCAAATCACTGTACACTCTCTCTCTCTTGCTCCGTGGAGCACCTTGGAAGGAACCACCTACTAGGGAGAATAGGGGGGTCCAGTCAGTGTGCCCCCTTCACAAAATACCACTGACAGAGGTTTTTATAAATAATGACGATAAACCGTGGGTTTAAAATGAAGTTTAGTAATTATTTTAACATCTCATTTTTTTTCAACAGGACAAATCTGAGGGGGCATGACGCCTCTGATAGTCACTGTTCAGTATGGGATGAGCTACGCAACTTCCAACACTTTAGTGTTGGAAATATCAGTGCTGCTTCATATCCACAGTCACTTATGTCACAATCGATGACAGTCCATTTTAAATCCCTCTACCAGACCAAAGACATCAGAGTTACCCTAGACTTTCCTTATAGAAGGTAGATAATACACTCATCTATCACTGCTCTAGTAGCCTCAACACCTACAGTCATTGCTCTAGTCCAGTCTACACTGAGACAGCTGAAATTGTAATATCCCCCACCTCTAACATTGACTAATAACCCCACTCAGGCACAGGTAGCTCTCTCACAGAGTGAGTCTCACCAGGGGTCCATAGCCTTTAAAAACAAACCAGAGCTTTCTCGCACATTGATTAGCCCTTTTATTCTGGGGTCACCAGTGACACCGTGATCCCCAGGCACCCGCTGACCGTCTCTTTTCAAAAAGGACCTTTCTTCTAAGTGGCCATCGATTGTAGAAGAGGCTTGGTTCTTGTTTAAGAGTAGTCCCCTGGGTACAGGGAAACACAATCGCAGTAGAATGCCTTCCTCCTCACTTCATTTGTTCTCTCAGTCAATGCTCAGGAAATCTCCATAGAGCCTCTCACTCACTCACTCACTCAACCCTGGTTTAAATGTCATTCGTGTGATCTGTTTGGAGAGAGGGTGGTGGAATTGGTTATGTAAAGGTATGGTCATTAATTTGTGTCTAGAAGGGAATTGAGAGAGAGATGACTGGTGGATGTTGGAATGCTTTAATGGGGAGGGAATGTATGAGGTGGATCGATATAGAAGACACAACAAACCTTTTTTCCACACCATTTATCATTGTTGAACAGTCTCACTGTGCACTGAGAAATGGAGAGAAAGTCAAAGAACACATGGTAATTGAGGTCAATTAATATCCTGAATACAAATTGTGTTTAAAGCCTGCATAATCACAGTTTCACCAGCGAGTCCCCCCCTCTCCTCCCCACTCCTCTCCTCCTCAGACTGGCAACCTTCCACGGGGACTTTGGCGCATCGTGCCTCCGCCTCCCTCTTGAATAGCTGTCATACTCACTATGCAACCAGAAGACTTTGGAAAGTTTAGAGGGGTGGAGTAGAAGGGGGAGGGAGGGGGACAAGGATTTAAGTTAAATACAAAGTTCGATCACAGACGTCTCGTCGTCGTGGTTATCTGTGGGGATGAATTGTGGTGGTAGCTGAGCCTCAGGGTTTTCAAGTCGGTCCAGTAACTCCCTCCATTTTCTTTTTGACTTCACACCCCTTAGGCACGAAGCAGCAGCTGCAGAATTGTTAGGATTCATGAGCAGACTCTCTCTTGTTAGCTCCCTCTCGAACCCTTCTGTCTTCACAAGTAGCATTAGTTCTTTATTAGGCAGAATATTTTTATGAGGAGAGGATGAGGGACAAGTCCAAGGCAAGCAGCTGGTCTGGTCAGGCTTGTTTGTGGTGTCAATCCCCCTCAACTCTGGATGTGTACAGAATGTGGCTTTATGTATTATTAGGTTAAGAAAGATAAGTCCTCCCTCAGCTGTTTATCTCACAGGTTTGAGGCCAAATAATGGAAGCAATTATGGGGTATTTGTTCCACTTTCTACACAAGAAGTGTGAAAATGGGTGTGAGTAATGCAACGTTTACATACCTGAGAGTAGATATGATGTTAAAGCTAAGATACTTAATGTCATGGATGAGTAAGAAATTCAACAACAACAGTACATGCGCTACCCACCTGTGGAATATGAATGATTATGATAATAATGCTCGTCAAACAGCCAAAAGTGTCTCCTCTAAAATATCTATACATCTATTCTACAACAGCTGTATTCATCTCAGCAAGCTGTGTGTGTGTGTGTGTGTGTGTGTGTTCTGTTCTGTTCTGTGTCTCTGCAGCTGTATTTCCTTGGCTACATCTTGTCTTTGTCATGCTACAATAGACTGAGCATGTAGCTTGCAGCCCTTCCCCTTCCTCCCTGTGTTGTGCATGCATGCTTTGTGGGCTGTTAGGGCAAACACTCTGCAGCTGGCCAGACCTTTGACAGAAGTGACAAGTTAAAGTAAGTGAGCTTGCAAAACAAACAAACTAATCCCAGGTGCTATTTTTGCCATAAAAAATTCTGTATTTGCTTGGGTTATGATACTGTAATGCAATCGTCAGCATGTGTGGGTGTACGTAGCAGTCATGTCAAAAGTGGTTTGAGTTATAACAGTTCATAACTGCATGTTATGTTTGTTGACAGATATGTTGGGATTGTTCGCTCGTGTCATGGACACGAGAGTTGTTATCCATTAGTTACTCCAATTACGGAAGGGATGGTAGGGTTAGGTGAAAATAATAAAGGAAAATATATTAAAATATATATATATATATATATATATATATATATATATATATATATATATATATATATATTATATATACTATATATACCGTGCCTCGAAATATTTCAGACCCCTTGACTTTTTCCACATTTTGTTACGTTACAGCCTTATTCTAAAATGGATTAAAAAATAGAAAACAATAATAGAAATACAATACTCCATAATGACAAAGCAAAAACAGGTATTTTGGAAATTAAAAACAGAAATACTTTATTTACATAAGTATTCAGACCCTTTGCTATGAGACTCGAAATTGAGCTCAGTTGCATCCTGTTTACGTTGATCATCCTTGAGATGTTTCTACAACTTAATTGGTGTCCACCTGTGGTAAATGTAATTGATTGGACATGATTTGGAAAGGCACAGACTTGTCTATTAAAGGTCAGAACAAAGACCAAGCCATGAGGTCAAAGTAATTGTCCGTAGAGCTCCGAGACAGGATTGTGTCACGGCACAGATCTGGGGAAGGGTACTAAAACATTTCTGCAGCACTGAAGGTCCCCAAGAACACAGTGGCCTCCATCATTCTTAAATGGAAACCGTTTGGAACCACCAAGAGTCTTCCTAGAGCTCTAGAACTGAGCAATCGGAGGAGAAGGGCCTTGGTCAGGGAGGTGACCAAGAACCCGATGGTAACTCTGACAGAGCTCTAGAGTTCCTCTGTGGAGATGGGAGAATCTTCCAGAAGGACAACCATCTCTGCAGCACTCCACCAATCAGGCCTTTATGGTAGTGGCCAGACGGAAGCCACTCCTCAGTAAAAGGCACATGACAGCCCACTTGGAGCTCACCAAAAGGCACCTAAAGACTCTCAGACCATGAGAAACAACATTCTCTGGTCTGATGAAACCAAGATTGAACTCTTTTACCTGAATGCCAAGCTTCACGTCTGGATGAAACCTGACACCATCCCTACGGTGAAGCATGGTGGTGGCAGCATCATGCTGTGGGGATGTTTTTCAGCGGCAGGGACTGGGAGACAGTCACGATCGAGGAAAAGATGAATGGAGCAAAGTACAGAGAGATCCTTGATGAAAACCTTATTCAGCGAGCTCAGGACCTCAGACTGGGGTGAAGGTTTACCTTCCAACAGGACAACGACCCTAAGCACACAACCAAGACAGCGCAGGAGTGGCTTCTGGACAAGTCTCGGAATGTCCTTGAGTTGCCCAGCCAGAGCCCGGACTCGAACCCGATCTAACGTCTCTGGAGTGACCTGAAAATAGCTGTGCAGCAATGCCCCCATCCAACCTGACAGAGCTTGAGAGAATCTACAGAAAAGAATGGGAGAAACTCCCCAAATATATGTGTGCCAAGTTTGTAGTGTCATACCCAAGAAGACTCGAGGCTGTAATCGCTGCCAAAGGTTCTTCAACAAAGTACTGAGTAAAGGGTCTGAATACTTATATGTAAATGTGATATATTTTAAATATTTTTGCAAAAATTTATTAAACCTGTTTTTCTTTGTCATTATGGGGTATTGTGTATAGATTGATGAGGAATCTTTAAAATATATATATATTTAGAATAAGGCTGTAACCTTACAAAATGTGGAAGAAGTCAAGGTGTCTGAATACTTTCCGAAGGCACTGTATATATTGTATATATTTACAATTTACAATTGTTTTATATATTTACAATATATTTACAATTTTTATGGGGGATTAGAAGTTATGCAGACAATTAAATAGATAGAAGCCACAATCTATCTGCAATATTAAAGCTGATCTATCTACCCACTAAAATAATATGAAAATAAAAAAAATAATTACCACATTTTTTAAATCCTATCCAAAGGCAATGACTGTCACCCCAGATTCCATTACTGACCTGACGAAGCTGGAACTGCTTTGAGGTTGCTGTTGTGATTCACAACAACTTGGGAACACTGCTTGGAAAGTGATGTAACCATATAAAACTCTCTCAGACCAGCAGACATGGCAGAATAATAGGTATTCTGAACCTAGTAAACAGGGGTTTAGTACTCTACCAACTAATATTGTTGCTATCAGCACCCAGAGAGAGAGAGAGAGAGAGAGAGAGAGAGAGAGAGAGACTGTTTAACATAGAAGCACCTGATTTTCTGTGGTAAAAAAAAAGAAGTGTATTAATTATGAAATTATGAAAAATATGAATAGCATTCCACCCGAGGCCACTAGGTCATTTGACTGAGGGAAAGGGCTACGAAAGCTGTGATTAACCGAGATGTAATCTCACTAATCGACCCACTGTCTCCATATGTAATATGCATAATTTATAATCCAGACATGAAGGCATTAACCTTACCAGTCCCAGGAAATCCCACAGTGAAAAAACTGAAATTCATTCGTCTGCTTGCTCTGCCCTCATATTTAGCCTCACATGGGAGGTGTTTTACCAATTTATTTTCAGGACAAGTAGAACACAAAACAATTTGACATAAGCAACTGCATTCATGAGTTTTATTGACAAATGTCAATAGAAAAACAAGATCCACCAAACAATAAAACTGGGGAAAAACTGCATTTATAAGAATCTTGTAAGTACAGAAATGGTTTGCTAATTGGGAAAGTAATATCCAACTAGTCAGTGACAACTGTGTGGAGTTTGGAGTTTGTGTCAGTAACTAGGTGAGCTTTTTACAGTATTATAGACACTATGGGCATTTTCACAAATATAATTCAGTATCCTGGTTCGGTGTCCTGGAGCGATTGTGAGAATTCTACAGAACAGTTTTGCTTACACTAGACCTGAATATAAGCGTTTCAGGGTACGATTAGCAAGACGCACATTCTATTTGATGTTAGTGAGCTAGCTTGTTTACAACAGGCAAAAAAGTTCCACGCGACTTGCAATGCCGCGTCTCAATACCTGGTTCACTGGTCCTACTCACACAGGTCTAGGATTAGTTTAAGCTAGGGTTAGTTTGTGTTTCACACATGCTTTATAGGGCAGATCAGGGTACTAAATGCTCCAGATCATAAGGGGATATGTGAAAGCACCCTATGTCCTGGTTTCTCTATGATCTTCTACAGTGCATTCGGAAAGTCTTCAGACCCCTTAAATTTTTCCACATATTGTTATGTTACAGCCTTATTCTAAAATTGATTCAATAAAACATTTTCCTCATCAATCTACACACAATACCCCATAATGACAAAGCGCAAAACAGGTTTGTAGAATTTCTTTTATTTACATAAGTATTCAGACCCTTTGATAGAGTGCCTTCGGAAAGTATTCAGACCCTTTGACTTTTCCCACATTTTGTTACTTTACAGCCTTATTCTAAAATGGATTAAATAAATGAAAATCCTCTGCAACACCACCCTCTGCAACTGGATCCTGGACTTCCTGATGGGCCGCCCCCAGGTGGTAAGGGTAGGTAACAACACATCCGACACGCTGATCTCAACATGAGGGCATGGCGTGTTCAGTCCCCTCCTGTACTCCCTGTTCACTCATGACTGCATGGCCAGGCACAACTCCAACACCATCATTAAGTTTGCTGATGACACAACAGTGGTAAGCCTGATCACCGACAATGATGAGACAGCCTATAGGGAGGACGTCAGAGACCTGACCGTGTGGTGGAAAGACAACAGCCTCTCCCTCAACGTGATCAAGACAAAGGAGATGATTGTGGACTACAGGAAAAGGAGGAACGAGCAAGCCCCCATTCTCATCGACGGGGCTGTAGTGGAGCAGGTTGAGAGCTTCAAGTTCCTTGGCATTTACATCACCAACAAACTAACATGGTCCAAGCACACCAAGACAGTCGCGAAGAGGGCAAAACAAAACATATTCCCCCTCAGGAGACTGAAAAGATTTGACATGGGTCATCGGATCCTAAAAAGGTTTTACAGCTGCACCATCGAGAGCATCCTGACGGGTTGCATCACTGCCTGGTATGGCAACTGCTCAGCTTCCGACCGCAAGGCACTACATAGTGTAGTGCGTACGGCCCAGTACATCACCAGGGCCAAGCTTCATGCCATCCAGGACCTCTATACCAGGCGGTGTCAGAGGAAGGCCCTAAAAATTGTCAAAGACTCCAGCCACCCTAGTCATAGACTGTTCTCTCTGCTGCCGCACGGCAAGCGGTACCGGAGCGCCAAGTCTAGGTCCAAGAGGCTTCTAAACAGTGTCTACCCCAAGACATAACAGCTAATCAAATGGCCACCCAGATTTGCATCTCCCCCCTCTTTTACACTGCTGCTGCTACTCTCTGTTTTTATCTATGCATAGCCACTTTAATAACTCTACCTGCATGTAGTTAATTACCTCAATATCGACTCGAGGCTGCAATCGCTGCCAAAGATGCTTCAACAAAGTACTGAGTAAACTGTCTGAATACTTATGTAAATGTGATATTTCAGTTTTTTATTTAAAACATTTATATTATGTTATTATGGAGTACTGTGTGTTGATTGATGAGGGGGGAAAACAAGTTAATCCTTTTTAGAATAAGGCTGTAACGTAACAACATTTTGAAATATTCAAGGGGTCTGAATACTTTCCGAAGGCACTGTATATAAACATCTATGGGTGATAGACGTATTGGATGATTACATCATGCCATTCTCTGGGACTTGGTTAAAGTAGAGACTATACTGTAGGAGTAAACTCTAAGTGACATTTAAAATGGTTAAGATCTTGGAACGCAACCACAGCTGTTTACATTGGACTGGACAAATCCTTATCCAGAAAACCTGCCTTGATATACAATGTGTATCAGAATGACTACCTTTTTTTCTGACTTGGTTCACTGAAATGCGTGTAATTCAATGTACAGTAATTGTAATGTGTTCCATAACTGCACAATGTATCTCCTCATAACCCTGGTCATATAGGCACAAGGCAGATCAGGTCACAACAAAGTTCAACTCAGTCAAGCATGGCAAACCAATGGGTTGTCCATAGACTAGATATAATCTTTAACCACATCTCTTTTTCACAAAAGGATTTGATGAATACTACAGTACAATGCTTTAATGACACTATAGGAAGTAACAGCATGAGTTAATGTGTACTATAGTATTATAGCCGTTCCAGATTTGGTGACTCAGATGTACTGTACAGATGTACAGATCTTAATTGAGCCGGTTTGCTACAGCAGGAAAATAATCCTGCAGCAACAGGAAATGTGAATTATTATCTGGATTATAATTCATGGATATATTTGTAGGGGTTGATACCATTTTCGTAAGGGAAAAGTGGAAATTAGGGGGGTGCTTATATTACTTCAGAAGGCTTTTTAAACCTCAAATACGCTACAAGTTTAAAATGTCCTGCATTTCAGGAAAGTTCTCCTGGAACAGGGTGATCAAATTAAGATCTGTACGTGTTAGTTCTCAGAGGAATGCAGATGGTACTGAGGAAGAGGTCAGTCACACTCTGTCGCTGTTAGCTGTTAGCCAAGTGCTCACAGGAACACAGACCCACTCCTTCCTCAGAATGTGTTGCTAATAATCAATTTCATCTTCTCTCTCTGCCACAGCTGAGCAAATGATGAAAAGTGGAGATATGGCTTCGTTTCAAACTTGTGTGAATACCACTGGTGATATGATCTGATCACACTCTAACCCAGGAAGTCACAGAAGTCAAAAGTGTATTAGCAGGAATACAAATTAGTGGAAAGATGTTCATCAATGTCCCTGTCTACAGAATAAATTATTGTACATATTCAGACAAATGTTAAACAAAAAAACAACCAAATCAATAACGTTTGGCTCAGTTGATAAAGCATGGCATATACAATGCCAGGGTTGTGGGTTCGATTCCCACTGGGGACCAGTATGAAAATATATACACTCACTACTGTAAATTGCTCTGGACAAGTGTGTCTGCTAAATTACATTTTTTTTTAAATTAATTAATAAGTTGCTCCTGAATTCCCTAAGAAAAGGATCCTTTCATTTCTGGCAGGTAACTGGGAGCACTTCTGGGAGCACTTCAAACCCCAGAATGTTTCAAACTTCAGAAATGAAAATTAATGTTTTTTTATTATACTGAAATCAACCAGCAGTTGGGCTTAAACCACAGACGGGGTGATGAAACAATCATGGGAATGTCCTGTTTTTTTGAGATAACAGAATTTTGCAGCCCAAACCCATCAGAAAGAAGCCCCTTAATCCAAAGAAGAGTTTTCAGCCCCCTAAAAAACGGATTGCTGTGCATCCATTATCCCAGTCACCTGGAATTACAGGGATGGCTTGGAGGAGGCTGCTGACATTGGATTGAAAGTTTCATTTAAGGGGGATTTCGAGCTTTCTGCAATCTCTTGGTTTTATGATCTGTTGAAGGTACAAAAATGAGCACAAACCCGAACCCTGACCCTAACCCTATGCCTAAACCTAAGCCTAAACCTAAACCCAAGCCTAACACAAATCAAATCACATTTTATTCGTCACATACACAGTTTACAGCAGCTATAAGGTGTAGTGAAATGAAGTACAACAATGCAGTACATTAGTCATTAGTAAATTAGTCACTAACTCCCAAATTACAAAACTGCTTTTATGCAGGTGTAAGGAATTCTGGTAAAAATTCCACCTATCAGAAGACAAGATGGAGCTATTGCCATACTGCTATTTCCAGAAAGTGAACCTACTGTACATGTATGTAATCCTATCAGATCTACACCCGTGTGTAGAGGTGGCATGTTTAGACATCATCAGCAGTGCTCTAAAGCATGTGGTTTTATTTGATCAGTATTGGTTTCTGGTTTCTAGGACTATTTTTAACAAACATGTCCAGATACTCTACATAAGAGTATAGATGGGAGAATTCATGTGTTCTCATATACTGTCCACTTAATAAACCATATTATTTCTCTTAAGAACTTTGGATCTGAAGTACTTCAGATTCATATTAATAGGTCTCCTCAATGCATGTAATGTTATTTAATGTCTCTTAGTGCTACAGTATAAAAATGAACACATGAACAGTATAAAATGAACACATGAACAGTATAAAATGAACATGAACAGTATAAAAACATGAACTCCACAGCAGTTAACAGTTAAATGGTCCAGGTACCAGCCTTAAACAACCACTGACCTTCAGCAGATCAAAGAAAGGTCAAATATCTATTTTATCATGAAATCAATCAAAGTCTTTCATACTGCAGCTATACACTCTCTTTGCTTTCATAAGTCAACTCCATGTGCTTAAAGGTAATTCGGCTTACATTCAACCACAAAGATCAGGGACGTTTTTGTCAACAGTGTGTGCAACTGAAGTCAGGTGCAGGAGAGCAGAGATGAGTGAACAGGCACACTTTGTTTGGCAGAAGGGAAACAGTCGGACGCAACTGCGTAAATGCGACAAAGGCAGAAGCGAATAGCGTACTCGTCACACAAATAATGTACAGCATACAATACAATACCACGGGTTCCAAACAAGACCCGGCGAAAAACCAGCATGAAGCGTCACACTTGACACGTAACAAACAATTACACACACAGACATGGCGGGAACAGATGATAATATACACGTAGAGTGATGAGGGGATGTAAAACAGGTGTGCGGAAAAACAAGACAAACAAATGGGAGCGGCGATGGCTAGAAGACCGGTGACGTCGACCGCCGAGCACCGCCCGAACCAGGAGAGGAGCCGACTTCGGCGGGGGTCGTGACAGTTTTCCAATACCTCGCAAAGAAGGGCACCTACTGTATTGGTTTAAGCAGACATTGAATATCCCTTTGAACATGGTGAAGTTATTAATTAAGCTTTGGATAGTGTATCAATACACCCAGTCACTACAAATATACAGATCCTTCTTAACTCAGTAGCCGGAGAGGGAGGAAACCGCTCAGGGATTTCACCATGAGGCCAACGGTGACTTTAAAACAGTTACAGCGTTTAATGGCTGTGATAGGAGAAAACTGAGGATGGCTCAACAACATTGTAGTTATTCCAAAATACTAACACAATTGACAAAAATAAAAGAAGGAAGCCTGTACAGACACGAATGCTGTTTGCAACAAGGCACTAAAGTAATACTGAAAAAAATGTGGCAAAGCCATTAACTTTTTGTCTTGAATAGAAAGTGTTATGTTTGGGGCAAATCCAATACAACACATTACCACTCTCCATATTTTGAAGCATAGTGGTGGCTGCATCGTGTTATGGATATGCTTGTAATCATCAAAAACTGTTTGTCAGGAGAAAAAAGAAGCGGAATGGAGCTAAGCATAGGCTGCTTTCCACCGGACACTGGGAGATGAATTCACCTTTCAGCAGAACAATAACCTAAAACACAAGGCCAAATCTACACTGGACTTGCTCATCAAGAAGACAGTGGATGTTCCTGAGTGGCTGAGTTACAGTATTGACTTAAATCTGCATGAAAATCTATGGCAAGACCTGAAAATGGTTGTCTAGCAATGATCAACAACCAATTAAACAGAGCTTGAAGAATTTTTAAAAGAATAATGGGCAAATTACGCACAATCCAGGTGTGGAAAGCTCTTAGAGACTTACCCAGACTCACAGATGTAACCCAGACAGCTGTAATCGCTGCCAAAGGTGATTCTAACACGTATTGACTCAGGGGGTTGAATACTTATCTAATCAAGATATATTAGTGTGTCATTCTTTATGACATTTTTAGATGTTCGAATTTTTCTTCCACTTTGACATTGCAGAGAATTTGTGTAGATCGAATAGGTGGGAATACCCAGAATACCTCGGAATTTACCAGAAATTAGTAGAATTGTGACCCCATGAAGTCTAAACAGTCTATGGGGTGTTCCCCTGCTTCCTCTCTAACACATAGTTACATCTGTGGCTCTCTCCACTCTGGTCAAACAGAACATCTGTCAATGACATATGAATAGAGTTACTATAGGTTCTCCAGTTGCTCTAGATCAGATATTCAACAATATTCAGAGACAGAAAAAAAATATATATCATCTGACAATGTTACAGAATCTGTATTTCAGAGTCCACATGTTTCAGGGGTTAAAGTGGCAAGGAGGGATGAGAAAGGGGGATGATGAGAGGAGTATGAAGGCTGTCGAGGGATTACTTAGACTTTGGTCCTTTGTGAGAGCGAGGATCACTATGAGTTAGTTGTGAGGGTAACGATTGGTGTCAGTGTTGGACAGGGATTATCTAACATTGAGATATGACTCCTCCACTATTGTTATTGGGAAACAGGAACAGGAACAGCCCCCATCCAGATCCCTATCTCCATCCCACCGCCACCCATGTCAACACTTACTCCCTAACAATACCACAAAACTGATGACTCTAGCTCCATGGCCGGCAGTTTCACTGAGCTTTGTGTTTCAGTCTTTAGCTATAAGGGGTAGATTTTGCTTGCTTGCTGCAGATAGATAGTGAGCTATAATTCCTCCCATTTTAGTCCACATGCTGTTCAATCTTTTATATATAATTAGGGTATTCAGGTCTGCTGTCCTAAGGGACAGAAACAGAATCTTACCCCATAGATACGGGCAAACAGCTGGCGGCTGTGTAATTGAGATTTAGAGAGGTCTCCCTGACTCTATGGGAATCTGCAAATGGGAACATCTTCAAAGGGTAGAAAACAACATTTAACTGAGAAAATGGAACGGGGAAAACACATTTATTTATTTAAGAAAATGTGGATTGCTTCAGGGTACTGGATCATAAGACTCATACCAATCAAAGTTGTCAAAACTATTATTACCACTGCAAATTATGAGTAAAACAAGAAGAGGCCGCATTACAGAAAACAGTTGTGTCAATAAATAGATGGCTGACCCTTTAGCCTGGTATGGTCATGTTCCTGAAAAGACCATGACCATACCGGGCTCCCAGAGGCCCTCTGAAAATGAGTGACTAAACTGGTGGCACTGCATGGTGTTTTTGTGTGTTGGACAGGAGCTTTGACAGAGCTGGGAGGCTGTTGGAGTGACATAGAGCGGCGTATGGAAGCAGGAAGCACCTCAGCAGACAGGATCACACTGCCAATCTGACAGCAGCACATCAGGAGCTCAGACTCAGCTAGCTAGAGGAGATCTGCTGGTACACTACACACACACACACACACACACACACACAGAGAGAGAGAGAGAGAGAGAAAGGGATACAGAAATGTGTGAGCATTACACACCCCACACCCAGAGACACACTTTGCTATAACTATGTCATAACATGATAATAACCAATAATATTGCAGCATATTTATTATTGGAGAAAAAAAAGTAGATGCTCTATTGATGTCATTCTTCTTTTGTCCCCAAAATGTAAACAATCCTTTTAAATGTGAGTTGTCTTTATTAGTTGATATATGGTCTGTATGGTTTAGGTAGGAGCTGAGTAACATGGCCAGCCGCTGTGCCCTGGTAGAAGAGGGGAGCAGAACCCTGAGTATAATCCTCATCTAGAACCCTGAGTATAATCCTCATCCAGAAACCCTCACTATAATCCTCATCCAAAACCCTAGTATAATCCTCATCTAGAACCCTGAGTTATCTCATCAGAACCCCTGAGTATAATCCTCATCCAGAACCATTGAGTATAATCCTCATCTAGAAACCTGACTATAATCCTCATCCAGAACCCTGAGTATAATCCTAATCCAGAACCCTGAGTATAATCCTCATCAGAACCTGAGTATAATCCATCCAGACCCTGAGTAATAATCCTCATCCAGAACCCTGAGTATAATCCTCATCCAGAACCCTGAGTATAATCCTCATCCAGAACCCTGAGTATAATCCTCATCCAGAACCTGAGATAATCCTCATCCAGAACCCTGAGTATAATCCTCATCCAGAACCCTGAGTATACCCTCATCCAAGAACCCTGAGTATAACCCTCATCCAGACCTGAGTATACCTCATCCAGAACCCTGATATAATCCTCATCCAGAACCCTGAGTATAATCCTCATCTAAAACCCTGAGTATAATCCTCATCCCAGAACCCTGAGTATAATCCTCATCCAGAACCCTGACTATAATCTCATCCGAACCCTGAGTAAAACCTCATCCAGAACCCTGAGTATAACCTCATCTAGAACCTGAGTATAATCCTCATCCAGAACCCTGATATAATCCTCTCCAGAACCCTGCACTATAATCCTCATCCAGAACCCTGAGTATAATCCTCATCCAGAACCCTGAGTATAATCCTCAAATCCAGAACCCTGAGTATAATCCTCATCCAAACCTGATATAATCCTCATCAGAACCCTGACTATAATCCTCATCCAGAACACCTGAGTATAATCCTCATCCAGAACCCTGATATAATCCTCATCCAGAACCCTGAGTATAACCCTCATCCAGAACCCTGAGTATAATCCTCATCCAGAACCCTAGTATAATCCTCATCCAGAACCTGAGTATAATCCTCATCCAGAACCCTGAGTATATCCTCATTCGAACCCTGAGTATAATCCTCATCCAGAACCCTGAGTATAATCCTCATCCAGAACCCTGAGTATAATCCTCATCCAGAACCCTGAGTATAATCATCATCCAGAACCCTGAGTATAATCATCATCCAGAATTCAAAAAGAGCATATTTAAGCCCCCAGCTGGGTCTTAGACAGAGAGGGAGAGAGAGAGAGTGAGGGAGGGAGGCAGAGAGAGAGCAGGAGAGAGATGTTTAGATATGGAAATGCAGAGAGAAAGAGAGAGGGGAAAGATAGTGAGACAGAGTGAGAGAGAGAGAGAAAGAGAGAGAGAAAGAGAGAGAGATAAGCAGAGAGAGAAAGCAAGAGTCGCAGAGTGAAATTGAGAGAAGGGGAGAGGGAGAGAGAAATTTAAAAAAAGAGGGTGGTGATGGAAGACGGATCAGGCAGACAAAGAAAGGAGCGGATGAGGAAAACAGTTAATTGAGGGGGACATTCCCCAGTCATTCCTTGTCCTTGTGTGAAATTCGATTCTTGTCGTAGACCAACTGGGCAGTGATTGACAGGCGTGACAGTACCTGTGAAGGGAACCAAACAGGCAAGGCAGGAAAGACAACAGCATCACAGCAATTTATGATCTGAAACTTACAGACAAACATGATAACATCACATGTGTTTGGGTTTGAGTTTACAGTATGGTTTGTATGCCAGAGGATTTGATGAACCATCGCCTTCCCCCCTTATATCCTCCGGCACACTCAGTCATTTACAGCTATAGAGTGAGAGGACAGAGAAAGAGTATCGTATGGGTAGAGTGGATGTGAACACCATATAATTAGATGTGCAGTATGCTTCAAGGGCACACATAAGGGTATAGGCTCTGTGGCAGTGAAACACAATACAACTCCACAGCTCCACAGCAGAATCAGGCTCCTTTTGAAGTGTTTGATATCAGCCCCCTCAAAGACGTGGCCACAGGGTTGAGCCAGAGCTCTCTGTGAGAGGAGAGATGAGCAGAGGAGGGAAACACAGAGGGAGTAAAAAGGGAAGCAGAGAAAAAAAGAGGGAAGAACAGCTCTATCTGGGACACAAAAATAGGTGGGATGGACATACCTGAGTAATGTGTGTGTGTGTGTGTGTGTGCGTTAACTGAATGTGAATGTTAACTGATGTGTGTCCGCTGCCTCCATTCTTCTGCTAGCACCTAAAGCCATAGGGTTCTGATTGATCTAAAGGCTAAGAAACACAAATCTGTTAGTATCAACAGAGACACAACTTTGCTTGCCGTATTCAATGAATATCTTCAATATCCCCTAGATAACATGAATGACTATAACAAGAAAGTTGTCACGATCATGTGGAGGAGACGGACCAAAACGCAGCATGTGGAAAATAAGCCATCTTCTTTTATTATAACGACGAAGATGAACATGAAACGAAACACTTATACAAACTATACAAAAACAACAAACGACCGTGAAGCTACAAACGCAAGTGCACACACAAACTACTTACGTTCAACATAGACAATTCCCCACKAACAGCTAAAGCCTATGGTTGCCTTAAATATGGCTCCCAATCAGAGACAACAATAACCAGCTGTCTCTAATTGAGACCCAATTCAGGCAACCATAGACTTTCCTAGATACCTACACTCAACCATAGACACAGCTAGACTACTATACTAAACATAAACCCAACTACTCTAATAAACCCCCTAAACCTTACAACCACCCTAGACACTACAAAAAACACATACATTCCCCATGTCACACCCTGACCTAACTAAAATAATTAAGAAAACAAAGAATACTAAGGCCAGGGCGTGACAGCTATGTAAAACTTATATTCGTCACGAATGATAAATATGTAATATACTGAATCCAAAGTACATGAATACACCATCATTCCAGCTTCATAAAATACATTAACTTTTATCTAGTCAACAGAGGTACGGTATACTAAAAAAAAGAAACCCCAGCAGTCCACCTGTACATACAGTACAGCCATACAGTACAGCCATACAGTACAGCCATACAGTACAGCCATACAGTACAGCCATACAGTACAGCCATACAGTACAGCCATACAGTACAGCCATACAGTACAGCATGGTTCTGGTGTCACCTCAGCGACGTGCAATTCTTCTGTGTCTGTTGTCTTATCTACACATTCATACCTTGTCTGTGTTCAGACTGGGAGCTTTGCACCCAACCGCCAGCCATCCAGCTAGTCAGACAACCAGCTAGCTAAACAACCAGCCAGCCAGACAGACAACCAGCCAGCCGGCCAGACAACCAGACAACTATTACCCATTATCCAGGCTTGCTGTACTGTCTGTGAAGCACCTGGAGGGGCACAGTGTGATAACCGTGTCAATAATTTAGGGGTCACACATTGTCAACGCCTTAGTGCCAGACACCGTCCCCTGATAACTGCTTTGACATCCACGTTCATGTGACACTGGCCACTCCGCAAGAGAGATTAAACAAAAACCACAGCGTTAAAGCCTTCATGTCCTCTTAAGGAGGTAACGGCTGCTACGATTGTGATATAATACCAGTGTAAGACTTAAGTCATTCAGCCATCTATCATAGATTCTACAGTGTCCCCCCCCCCATTTAATAAAACAGGTCAGACTTTCTTTCTATCTCCTCTCTCTATCTCTTTCTCTCTTCCCCTCTCCCCTACATTCTCTCTCTCTCTCTCTCTCTCTCTCTCTCTCTCTCTCTCTCTCTCTCTCTCTCTCTCTCTCTCTCTCTCTCTTCTATTGTCATGCTCAGTCCACAAAGGCTGCTGTTCATGCTTCTGTGAGCAAATTCATAATCCCTCGCAAAAATAGAAATGGTTGTCAAGATGTCAAACTTTGGAGAGGAAATCGCACACAAAAACAAGCCCCTTATTTTTACACATGCCATGGTCTGTACGACTGTGCATATTCCCTGTGGCTATTGAAAAAGCAACCCATTCATTTAATGAGGCTCTGGCATCACTGTACGATATATATATACCCCATTCATTTAGTATACCCTTACCGCCAAATACCACTCAAATGTCATTATCTTCACTTTACTCCAGGTCAACTCGCCAATATGACTGTGTGTGTGTGGGACGCACACACCTATAAGGCAAACCATGTTATTAGAGGCAGATCTCCGGTAGCCCTTCATTCTACAGCCCAGGTAGTAACTAGGTAAATACCTAGTAACAAAAAATTACTATTTGGTCCCAAACATACTTACTAGGATTCAAGCAAATAAGTACTAAATACTTAGTACTAAATACTTAGTAAATACAAAGTAACAGCATGTAGTACCCTTTAGTCCCAAAGGTTGTAATTAAAGACACTATAAGTAAGTACAAGGTACCTACTATGTAAATACCTAGTCAGAACATTCGTGTGTTCTTTTATTTACTTATCACCACGTATTTACCATATAAATACCTTGAAGTCAATCATCCTGACGTTGGTATTATCTCACGTTGTTTCTATGTACTTTTCTAGGTACTTTGCCTTAAGTTACCAAATATGTTTGTTTTTAGGGGGCTGTAAAATGGGACTCCTTCTGTAAATGGATTAGGGACGGTTGAGCTAACATGCGCTAATGTGATTAGCATGAGGTTGTAAGTAACAAGAACATTTCCCAGGACATAGACATATCTGATATGGGCAGAAAGCTTAAATTCTTGTTAATCTAACTGCACTGTCCAATTTACACTAGCTATTACAGTGAAATAATAGCATGCTATTGTTTGAGGAGAGTGCATAGTTATGAACTTGAAAATGTATTAATAAACCAATTAGGCACATTTGGGCAGACTTGAACAGAAAAGCAATGGTTCATTGTATCAATCTAAAACTTTGCACACACACTGCTGCCATCTAGTGGCCAAATTCTAAATTGTGCATAAACTGGAATAATACATTGTGGCCTTCTCTTGCATTTCAAAGATGATGGAGAAGAAAAGAAATGCATGTTTTTTTCTTAATATTATCTTTACCAGATCTAATGTGTTATATTCTCCTACATTCCTTTCACATTTCCATAAACTTCATAAACTTCAAAGTGTTTCCTTTCAAATGGTATAAAGAATATGCATATCCTTGCTTCAGGTCCTGAGCTACAGGCAGTTAGATTTGGTATGTCATTTTAGGCAAACATTTTAAAAAGGGTCCAATACTTAAGAGTGGATTAAGATTTTATATATCAACCCCACTGCAGAAGTTGCAACTAACAACTTGATTTCACAAACTTTTTCAGGGCACAAGACAAAGTTGTCCAGCCAGTCCAGGACTCTTTCTTTTAGCTATAGAACCCTTTGCCATTGCAATAAGGGCCCACCAGTGAATTAGTGGAATTAAAGCATCCGATTTTGAACATCGAGTGGCCATTTATGCCGATGATACCCTCTTATTCCTAACAGATCTAAAGAATTCTATCTCTTCCCTCTCCAATTTAATTAATAACTTTGGTCAATTTTCTGGGTTTAATGTTAATGAAACCAAATCTTCCATCCTTTCCCTCAACAAGCAAGAGAGACTGAATCCAGTTGTCCAGCATCCATTTGTGAATGCAGAACATTCACATATCTTGGTATAAAAATCACACCAGAAATTAGCTCCTTGAGTTCAACAAATTATGAACTCATAATAATGAATGTGACAGAATCCATCAACAGATGGACATCATTGCCTATATCTATTATTGGTAGAATAAATGTCATTAAGATGAATATTCTGCCCAAATGTATTTATCTTTTTCAATCAATACCTCTGGCTCCACCACATATATTATTCCCAAAGATCAGAAAGATACTCTAAAATTGTATCTGGAGCAACAGAAAACCAAGGCTTAGATGTTATCTTCTTTATTTGCCCTATGACAGAGAAGGGTTACAACTTCCAAACCTACAGTGGTATTACTGGGCTGCAAAACTGTCATGACATTGGCCTGAGGGGGGAGGTTTATGTATAAATACCTTTCCCCTTTTTCCTCTCTCTACTCTATCGATGTGACTATTGAAAATCCCTTTGTTAACATTGAGAGAGATTCTGGTGACATCAAAAGATGGAAACGAAACCATATTTCAGTAATCCAACCAGCTGAAAATATGCGTTGGTACTAAATGAATATGATGCCAGATCAGTTGTCGTCTGAGACATTATTACTGATGATAGGACGACATAAACTGTATCTTGGAAAGTCTACACATTCTAGTTATCAGATTCACATGGAATTGTTGTGCAATTTAAATGTTTAAATATGAAACTATTTGTGAAAAGATTAAATGTAATTTTAGCTTCCAAATGAGAGAATTGGGMTTTCATGAGTGAACTATGCTCAACTCAGTGGCCCTGCTCAGGTGAACAGACATTGGTTATAAACAATGAAACACGCTCTTCTCTCCCATCCTATATAAAGCCCTTGACGAAAATGTAACTTTCTGTTCCGAGGACGTTAGGGCGACGGTTCTACGTTAAAAGGGTTCAGATAATAACCTGTTCCAAGGACGTGGGGACTTGAGGTCCCCACGTTGAAAGGACAAAGACCACCTACAGAACTAAGCCAACCTCAGCAAGAATCTAACAAAATTAGCATCGAATTTCAATGTGAAGATGACGGTCAACACGGCGAAAGGATGAATTTCAACTCTACCAGCCAGAATATAGCATGAGCTTAACAGTATGGCAACTTGGTATGAACTCTTATTCACTAAAGAAGTGCTACCCCCTCCGCCCACTAAACGAATGGGTATCCATTCTACCACACTCCAGTGCACCACTAGACAGTCTTCAGAGGACCAGAGACCCATACTGGACAACACGGCCTACCATCTACAACCATTCTACCAAAGCGCAGCTCAGAGTAAATATTTATTGCATTTTCCTTTTTCAAATGGGCGATTATTTAGAATGCATAAGATTCTGTATTTACAATAGCATAGCTTCTCCCTTTGTTACTCAGTCTTCACGCTCTTTCACTCAAACCCAATCCCCTCTCTTTGTGTAACCAGCTGTCATATCTGTTCCGTCCGCTAAGGACGTTTTCCTTTATGACAAAAGTTGTAATCAATGTATGATACATTCTGTGTATATGTAATTCTGTGTGATTATTTAGGTATTTAGTAAATAAATAATTAAACCATATTTTGTATTGCTGATTCAACTTGTTAGCCAGGGTTCGTGAAGATTACCAAGAATTTACACATTTCAGATGAGACTAAATAAGGTGACGATTAAATATTGACTGCTACTGACGTAAAAGATTACCAGGTCTTTAAGAGTTTATTCGGAAGATAACAGCTCTATAAACATTATTTCGTGGTGCCACGACTTTCTAGTTAATTATTTACCTGATTAGCTTAATCAGGGCAATAAAATATGTTGTTAGTGTAATAGACGTATACAACGAAAAAGGGCTCATGTTGTTTGAAGAACTAAAGGGCAAATTTAACTTACCACAAAAGCATTTTTTCCAAATACTTATAATTGAAGAGTTTTATTTTTTCCATACTAAAACAATCTGCCCTACCACCTCCTTTGACCACTTTAGAAGCTCTCTCTGTTAATATGTGTTATGGGAGAGGTCACATGACGTTACTATATGGGAAAACGGTAGCTACTGTACTCTTAAAGACAACTCCGATAGCAAAAGACTTCAGTGGATACAAAATATGCAGGAAGATATTTCAGAAGAGGACTGGGGTATGATATGTTCTAGAGCTCACACAGACAATAAACACCCGCCTGAGATGGTTGCAATACAATTGTATAATGAGAACATACCGTATATCACCCCTGTTAAGTGTAGTATTATCTAAAATAAAGACACACGACAACGAGGTTCTAGCTCCAGCATGTTTACTAACCTAACCCTCGCATGTCATACCTAGGTACGGATACCCCCAAGGGACATCCTACTACATCTTCCCCTCTCCCATGAACAAGAACTCAACATGCATAACCACTGAAGCATAACTGAAATGCAATTTGGAAACCAGTATTATTCTCTAACATGCTACTTCACATCCTGAAACAGTATGAAAGCATTAAATTACACAGTATGAACATTAACTTGGGTACAGTCTCTTTTTGCTGGGTATGGTCCCCAACAGTATGTTTTCTCTTCACGTAACATAGTCTTTCAGCCACTCTGGTGGCTTCACATCCCTTTTTGGGTGCGCTAGTAGCTCTGTGAGCATTCTCTCTCCTTCACCCTCTTTTTGTGCATTTTCTGTGGCCTCAGTCTGTGTGGTTGGTAGATCTGGAAGAGCTCTGAGGTGTGTTTTGTTCCTCCGTACCTCTTCTGAGCCTGTGTCCACCACGTAGGAGCGTGGGGCATCCGCTTTCCTCAGCACTATTGCTGGTGTCTTTGAGTTTGTAATCCACACACATTGACCATCTGTCAGCTCTGGCCTCTCCGTAGCACGGTGACACCGATTAAAGTCTCCAGTTTGCTTCAGCCGTTTGTCACTCTCAGCGAAGACCTTCCTGTTAGGCCATCTGGGTTTAAACTGAGCCGGCGAGACAGGCAATGGGGAACGCAGCCTCCTGCCCATCAGGAGCTCGGCAGGCGACGGCCCATGATGCAGTGGTGTAACTCTGTAAGCTAACAGAGCCCTGTATGGATGACTGTTTTCACAGCTCTCTTTGCCTCACCATTACTCTGTGCATGGTAGGGGCTACTGGTCACATGTGTGAAGTCATATTCTGCGGCAAAAGCAGAAAAGGAGCTTGCAGAGAACTGGGGAGCGTTATCTGTAACCAGGACCTCAGCGACCCCTTGCCTGGAAAACATTTACTTTAATCCATTGATAACACCAGCTGATGTGGTTATGGGTGTCTTTGCTATTTCAATGTATCTTGAATAGTAATCTACCACTAGCAGATAAGTGTCATTTTTGCAATAGAACATGTCTGCCCCTACCTTTTGCCATGGCCGTTTTGGCAGCTCTGTTGCCATCATTGGCTTCGGATGACAAGGTTGACATTTTGTACAGACCTCACACTGGGCCACCATCTTGGCAATCTGAGTACTCAGACCAAGACACCACACTGACTGTTGAGCCCTCAGTCTGCATTTGGTTATCCCCATGTGTCCCTCATGCACTCTGTCTAGCATTTCTGGTTGTAGAGTCTCTGGGATAACTATCCGTTGTCCTTTCATGAGAAGGTCTCCATTACAGTGGAAGTCACTTTGGTGCACCCAATAGGGCTTCACCAGCAGAGGCAGTTCCTCCTGCCTGGGCCATCCCTTTTTGCACTGCTGCACTATCTGCCGGCAGATGGGGTCTAGTTGTTGCTCCTCTGCAATCTGCTGCAGTTTGGTCTGAGATGCAGGTAGGCTGTCCCTTATTGCATTAATGGACACCTGTACCTCACCCTCTAGACATTGCTCCTCCGCTGATAATGGACATTTAATTGGGGCCCTGGTGAGTGCATCTGCTGTGATCAGTGCCTTCCCTGGCACATACACCATCTTGTAGGTGAACCTCAGTAATCTGAGGCGGAAGCGCAGAGCTCTGGGAGGCAAGTCGTCCAGTGCTTTTGTCCCTAACAGAGCCAACAGTGGTTTGTGGTCAGTCTCTGCTGTAAACTGCAGGCCAATAAGGTATTGGCTGAGCCTTTCACATGCCCATGTGATAGCCAACGCCTCCTTCTCCACTTGTGCATATCTTTGCTCTGTGTCGGATAAGCTTCGGGAGATGTATGCCATTGAACGCCACTCCATGTTGTCCTGCATCTGTGTGAGGACCGCTCCTAGCCCAAAGGATGATACATCTGCTGATACCTTTGTCTTAGTGTGGGGACGGTTCTGGGTCAGCACTCTCTGTGAGGCCAGGTCTCCTTTGATTTTGTCAAACGCCACCTGTTGCACGTGACCCCATGACCAGTCATTCTCTTTGGCTAGTAAGTCTCTCAGGGGTTTGGTTGTATCTGAAAACTGTGGGAGGAACATATCCACATATGTAGCCATGCCTAAGAAGGTCCTGACTTCAGCCACATTCTGGGATATGGGCATATCTGTGATTGCGCTGATCTTCTCCGGGTCCGGCTCTATTCCAGCTGCACTGATTTTGTGTCCCAAGAACAAGACCTCTGACTCTGCACAAGTGCATTTTTCATTGAGTGTCAGGCCAGTCTCCTGGAGTCTGGTCAGAACTGCTGTGAGCCTTAAATCATGTTCTGCTCTGTCCCTTCCGCACAAGAGCACATCGTCCACGTGGACTATGACGCCACTCAGCACATCCAACAGCTGGGACATGCGTCTTTGTAAATGCTCAGGACTGGAAGCGATTCCAAATGGCAAAACATTAAAACAGTAACGGTCAAACGGTGTTACAAACGTTGTGAGCGCCCTACTCTCTGATGACAGCGGTATCTGCCAGAAACCTGAGCGGGCATCCAGCTTTGTGAAGACTTGTGAGCCATCCAACTGAGCCAGTGACTGCTCCACTGAGAGTAAGATGTGTCTCTCTCTGCAGAGTGCCTCATTCAAGTAAGTCATGTCCACACAGATCCTTATGTCCCCATTGGCTTTTGGGACCACTACCATCCCTGCACACCATTCAGTGGGACTCTCTATTTTAGACACCGCCCCAATTTCTTCCATCCTCCCCAACTCTTCCTTTACTCTGGCCAATAAATGGATAGGCACACGGTGGCGGGTAGTAAGGGCATAGGAGACAGCATCCTCTTTCAAGCGGATTTTGAAGTCACCTTCTATCCTTCCTAGACCAGAAAACACTTTTGGGAATTTATTTTTGAAAACCTCACCTGGTTACTCCAGTTCGCTCACTCTCTCAATGAGTTGCAATGCTTCAATTGCTGGCATCCCCAGCAACGGTCTGGCTAGAGAGTCAATGACGAAGACAGGCTGGATGGCACTTTTGTCTTTACTCTCCAGTTTAATCACCAACTGCCCTACCACTGGTAATATCTTATTACTGGGCCCGTCCACTTTTTTGTTTGTAGAGAGCAAAGGGCCATCTCTACTATAGCTATACAGCCTAGTTGGGATAGCTATCACTGCTGCCCCAGTGTCTAGTTTAAATGACACAACCTCCCCATTGAGTTTAATGTCTGAATGCCAGCCAGCATTGTTTTCCCTTACTTCTCCCAGAACGATGCTGTCCTGCTGTACCTCCTCTGAAAACTCATGCATTTGCTTTAATCGACAGACAGCTGAAAAGTGTCCTCTCCTGTGACATTTCCTGCATTCCGCATCCTTTGCTGGGCAATCTTTCCATCTATGGAAAGGGGATTTCCCACATTTGCGACAAGCACTTGAACTAGCTACTGGTGCTGTCTGTGATTGTTTTCTCCATGTCTGTCTCTGTTCTGTGTTCCCCTCCGTTTTTTTAGCTCAGTATGAAAATGCACTTATTTCCTCACTCTCTTCGCTCTGCAAGGAGCTGCTGTCGTGCAGTATTGTCTGCTGTCTTTTTACTGTTTCACTCTGCCTAACCTGGTTTACAGCTTTGGACAAGGTAAGCTTGGAATCCAACTGTAACTTTTCAGAAAGTGATATATTTCTTATTCCCACTACAATCCGATCCCAGATCAGCTCTTCCCTGTGCACACCAAACTGACAAGGTTCTGCTAGTTTGTGAACAGCTGTAATAAAACTGTTGGTGGTTTTACCCTGCTCCAGTTTGAGCATATTAAACCTAGCTCTCTCAAATATAATGTCGTGTCTCCCTACAAAATGCGTTTCAAAACAGTCTTTAACGGCACTGTAGTTAAGTTTCTCTTCCTCGGTCTACGTCGAAGCATTTAATATATCCTCGGCTTCATCACCCATAGAGTAGATCAGTATATTAACTTGAAATGCCTCATTTTTCACATTTAAGCCTGATGCTACCCTGTACCTTTCAAAGCGCCTGATCCATTTCGGCCAGTTTTGAATGTCCATACTATGAAAATTCTCTGGGGGCCTAATGCGAAATCCGTCAGCACTAGCCACTGGCCTGTCCGTGTTTGCCGTTGAACTTGGAGTCGCAAACCCGGAAATCCCGCCAGTTTCTTCCTCTTGCAACATGTTGCTTAGCAGTACCTTAGTCCTTGCTTGTTAGCTAGCAAAATAATGATATGCGCTAATTTATCTCCAACACTGTGCCCTCCCTGCTTTGAAACCGCCTGAATGTATGATTTACTTGGTATGTTCTTCACGTTTATGTGATTATTAAAACAACTTCTGACACCATGTAGTATTATCTAAAATAAGGACGCACAACAACGAGGTACTAGCTCCAGCATGTTTACTAACCTAACCCTCACATGTCATACCTAGGTACTGATACCCCCAAGGGACATACGACCTTCACACTTACAGGATAGATACGGGGTAAGAGATGTAAAATGAAGCTGCTATATAACCATATAAATACCAAATACTGTCAAGTTTACAACAGTGCTATAGACCCATTTTCCGGCCGCATCATGAAAAGTTGTACACACAGTGCCTCATCAGAAACTAGCTCTGCTTTCTAGTGGATATGATCACATGCAACTTCAAATGCAGCTCGTACAAGGTAACAAACATGTAATAAGATGGTTACCTAGAAGCTAGCAAGCCAGAGAGGCAAGGTCAAATATCACAAATAGAGCTATAAAACCAGAAGAATAATATACTTGTTAAATGTATCTATAGCCATCAGTCTTGTGTGTTTTCATGGTCATCACTCACTCACTGTTAAGTTTGTCAAGGTCCCAAAATCAGTGTTAGATATCCTGCTACAGAGCTATTTGGTGCCGGGATGCAGGTGCATCACTCAAGCGTTCTACCACCCAAAGGACATCCAGCCAACTTGACACAACTGTGGGAAGCATTGGAGTCAACATGGGCCAGCATCCCTGTGGAACGCTTTCAACACCTTGTAGAGTCCATGCCCCAACTAATTGTTCCTAATGTTTGGTATAGTCAGTGTATAATTACATTTTGTTACTTTGTATTTACTAAGTATTTGGTACTTTCTTGCTTGGTTCCTAGTAAGTATGTTTGGGACTAAATATTTACAATGTATTTACTTTTTGCTACTAGATATTTACCTAGTTATAACCTAGTAATTACTGGGCTATAAAATGAAGGGTTACCAGCTCTCCCAGTAACTGTACCAAACGGTTGGGAAGGAGAGGCGCTGCATGGGAAACCTACCATGTATTCTGTAATCACCTCCCACTGGATTCATTATGGGAGACAATTCTGAGACAGCCTCTCTTTCTTCTGCTGCTACATCAGCACCCATTCTCTTCCTGGATATATTATCTGCACCTGCTGGGGGGAAAAAGCTGACTGACATATTTTAGTAATGGCTTTTCAATGTGAAAAATCCCACTGGAGTGCCACACTGTAATGTAGCTAAACCCCAGCAACAAGGATAACAGGCCAATAACATATTTTTAATACCATGCACACATCCTTCACAGCACAAAGTGATTCTGCTGTGATTTCAAGAGAATAAGTGCTACCAGAGCAGAGGATAATTGCAGTATATACAGCCCTCTCCACAATCTCTCCATCAATCAATCTTCTACAATCTCTCTATTCCATTCTGGGCAGTGAGGAAGGAGCTCACCATGAACTGAGATGACCCCTAGGCTAAATCATAAAAATAAGAAGGTTATTATGTTGAGGTGGACTAGCCTAATGGACAGGAATGGCTCTGTTATATAAGACACTAACTTCCTGATTGACCTCCTCCTCCCTGTGTTTTGGCCCAGTCCTTTCATCTGTACATGTCCTCCCTCGATCACCTCTTGATTCCATTAATTACTACTGAGTAGTAGAGGGAGTTAAGAAGAAATTGCTGACACATGCAGATATGGTTAATAGTTTGCTAAGAGACCAAAAGGATCCCTAGTTCATTATTATTCTGCTCCAGTTTTCTCAGAAAGTCTGGTTTATGAAAGAATGTTCTAAATTAAATATCAGCTTATGATACAGGCAATACAAGGAAGAGATGTGTGATGTTGTTACAGGTGGGACAAAGCAGGTATTATTGATCTAAGTCTGTATGAATATTAATCAAGACCAATAACAAACATCATCATCATCATACAAAATGTATCTTGGGAGTAATGATACTGTTATTAATAATTTATGGTGACAGTCATGATTGGTATAAATCAATTCCTTCATCGCTGATGAATTTTTAATAGAATTGTAAGAAGCTAATATGCTGTTCCAACAGAGGTTATCTAACTGTATCTAATCACTGTAAATTAATTGAATCCATGTCAATCATCGGTGAATGTACGGATGCATCTATAAATGTATTAGGAGCGTGGCTAAAAATGAACATTTACCTTTTCGTTTGTGTTCAAAAGGTGCAATTCTCATACTTTAGAGACAGCAGAGACACTATAATTATATTCCATCCAGAAAAGACTTGGCCTCAGAACTGGAGCTCAGTGTATTGACTGGAGAATTGGTCCAACTACATCTAAGGCCAGATCAAATGAGATGCTGTGATCTAGATTCCCTGACCCAATGGCTTTTGGAGAGGAGCCACACTATTAATGGGAATTCAAGCAAATTGGACAAACATTCAGGGGTTGAACAAACTACAAACCCAAACTAGCTTTGTCATGTTGTTGTATCCTTGGTGCCACACTGAGCCTTTTGCTGGGAGAGAACTGAAATGAAGCTAAACGTGTTTTCTAAGATAACTCTGGACTCCCTAGAATATATGACACTTCTTGTTGTTTTGTGTCTGCTCTTCTACAATCTCTCACAACATGGTGAGYTGCCCTGGTCATAAGTGTGTCCCTGTTGTGGGTTTTTCATCCTCCATCAGTGAGATGTAGATATACTGTACCTTTAACATTCAGATAGGATCTTAATTTGAGCCAGTTTGCTACAGCAGGATAAWWATCCTGCAGAAACAGGAAATTATTATGTGGATTATAATGAATGACTGTTTTGTAGGGGTTGATACATTTTTTGTTAGGGCAAATCAAGTCTAAAWTTTCAYAGTGGAAATTACAAACTTTAGAACACTTTTTTAAACTCAAATGCACTACAAGTTTGCATTTCCTGCTGTGCATGAAAGTTCTCAGCAACAAAAGAGTGATCAAATCCTGCATCTATAATCTGGCGTTCAGGGCAATATCTCCGCAATTTGTCAACTTTTACTGTGTTTTTCTAAACCCTTCTATCCCGCATTAAAGTCAAGGAAGATCAGACCCCCAAAATATTCATGGTAAAAGTGATTTTAGTGGAAGGACAAACTCGTTTAGTAATGCACATTTTCAAGACACCATTGCGTTATTAGTTATACTTTATGTGTGGCCATGAAGACTTCCTAAATACTGTGCTTCCCAGTCCTGAGCCTCCTTAGTTTAACTGTTGTGTTCTACTGCATTATGTAGTCGTGTTAAATCAGTAATAAGCCTGTTAGATMAATGTGATGCTGCGTGTTCCAAATCAATATGACAAGCTCAGTGTTTCCTCCAGTATGTTTGGGCTGAGGTTTTGGCACTATAAGAACTAAAGGAACTCTCAACATCCTTTAAGCTCATGCGTCTCTCAAATTTGCAGGCCTAAATGAATGACTAAAAAGTTGCATTCTTACATTGAAGCAGAAGTGTAGCAAGGCTTACTGACTTACCACTGAACTGTATGTGGTAATATTCAACTACAGGGGCTATCAGTATGTTCTGAATCCGTGGAAGCATTGAAGTGTGATCCAGAACACTCCTCCATAGGAGTTCATTCTAGCTTAAATTGACAAGATATACAATGAAGGAAGTGTCCTGGCATACCCTTGAACAATCAGAGAGCGTTTTCCGGGTAGTTAAACACACTCTCTGTACCAGTCAACACTTTATCATCAAGCTCATTAAATGCCATTTATTCAGCTTTTTTATGTTTCTATCATTAAAATGAACTATCCAGGGGAACATTTCAGAGAATTAATGTAGATTTTTACTGAAATTAAAGACAACAATGTATGAAAGGAAGTTGTAGGGGGTGGGAGATACAAAAGTAGGGTTTCTAGGGGGAAATATCTAACACTTTAATCATACTGACAGGATCATGATAGTATCATTACCGCCTGGTAACCTCGCTTGAGGCAAGATGAGCTGTCATCTTGGTATATTCCACCTATCTGACTAGCAACCGTAAGCAGTACGAACCGAGCCATCCTGGAGACGCACCGCAGCGTGAGAAATCATCTGGTGGGTCTACATTAAAATATCTCCTTATCTAAGAAGCAACCTTTAGCAATATGATACAGCCAACCACCTGCAGCTATATGTAATGTCCTTTATATCAAGCAGCCAGCAAAGACGGCAACATGAAGGCTATTGACCACCGCTGATGCCATCATAGCAAGCTTCATGAGGCATAGTACTGGAAAGTACATTCAGAGCTGTTTAGAAGTCAGCTTCCCCACTAAGGTATAACACAGTAAAACCCGATAATGCATTAGTAGGCTAAATAAGATAAGTACTTATTAATCCCCCAAAGGGGAAATTGATTGCACCAGCCATTACATGCATCACAATAAATACACACTAAAAGCAGCACATTCTCAATGAATGTATAAACTCAGTGTTCATGTTGAAAGCCACATAGCACGTGGGTAAAGGATCTGAGAAAACATTTGTTTTGCACCTGGGTAAAATMAATGTCTGCCATCATACTGCGATGTTCCAAGCCGATACAGTTGAAGGGGTATGTCACGACTTCTACCGAAGTCGGTTCCTCTCCTTGTTCGGGCAGGGTTCGGAGGTCGACGTCACCGGTCTTCTAGCCATCGCAGATCCATTTTTCATGTTTCATTTGTTTTGTCTTGTTTTCACACTCACCTGGTTTCAATTCCCTAATTACATGTTGTATATTTTCCCTTTGTTTCCCCCATGTCCTTGTCGGGAATTGTTTATTGTAAGTTCTTGTGCTATGTGTTACTGGTGCGCTACGGGTTTTGTACCCATGTGTTTGTTGTTTTATATGCCATTAGTTTTATATATTAAACTGCCCCGGCTATTCACCAAGTTCTGCTCTCCTGCGTTTGACTTCCCTGCCACCAGTTACGCACCCCTTACAGGGTAGCTAGTGTTGGCCTCTATGTCACCACGAGTTCACCGTGAGCTCTTGGCTATAGCAATAATAGCAGCCATGCCATAACGACTGTTTTAAAAATATATATATTTCACTTTTATTTAACCAGGTAGGCCAGTTGAGAACAAGTTCTCATTTACAACTGCGACCTGGCCAAGATAAAGCAAAGRAGTGCGACAAAAACAACAACACAGAGTTACACATGGGATAAACAAACGTACAGTCAATAACACAATAGAAAATCTGTATATAGTGTGTGCAAATTAAGTAAGGACGTAAGGCAATAAATAGGCCATAGTGGCAAAGTAATTACAATTTAGAAATTAACACTGGAGTGATAGATGTGCAGATGAGGATGTGCAAGTATAAATACTCGTGTGCAAAGAGCATAAAAAAACAAATATGGGGATGAGGTAGGTAGTTGGTTGGATTGGCTATTTACAGATGGGCTGTGTACAGCTGCTTTGACAGCCAATGCTTGACGTTAGTGAGGGAGATAAGTCTCCAACTTCAGTGATTTTTGCAATTCGTTCCAGTCATTGGCAGCAGAGAACTGGAAGGAAAGGCGGCCAAAGTAGGTGTTGGCTTTGGGGATGACCAGTGAAATATACCTGCTGGAGCGCGTGCTACGGGTGGGTGCCTCTATGGTGACCAGTGAGCTGCAATAAGGCGGGGCTTTACCTAGCAAAGACTTATAGATGAACTGGAGCTAGTCGGTTTGGCGACGAATATGTAGCGAGGACCAGCCAACAAGAGCATACAGGTCGCAATGGTGYGTGATATATGGGGCTTTGGTGACAAGAGCTGTTGGCCGGGGTTGGGGTAGCCAGGTGGAAAGCGTTGCCAGCTATAGAGAAATGCTTATTGAAATTTTCTATTATCATGGATTTATCGGTGGTGACAGTGTTTCCTAGCCTCAGTGCAGTGGGCAGCTGAGAGGAGGTYCTCTTATTCTCCATGGACTTTACAGTGTCCGAAAACTTTTTGGAGTTAGTGCTGCAGGCTTTCCTAACTGACTGTGTATACTGGTTCCTGACTTCCCTGAAAAGTTGCATGCTTATTTAAGATGGTGAGGAAGGCACTTTTGAAGAACAACCAGGCATGGTGGTGCCATATTCTCACACATAACTACCCTATGCCTTGACCTCTTTCTCCTCTCTCTCCAGATGACATCCTGCGGCTAGTGAGGTCCAGCCACGCAACAACCTGCCCGCTCGACCCCATCCCCTCCTCCAGACCATCTCTGTAGACCTTTTCCCATTCCTCGCTTCCCTTATCAACTCATACCTGACAACTGGCGGCATCACCTCTGACTTCAAAATGGCCAGAGACTCTCTTCTCCACAAGAAACACTCGACCCCTCTGACACTCAACTATTTTTGACACCCAGTCTCATCTCTGTCTCAATATGTTGTATTGTCACATACAGCAGATACGTGCAGTGAAATGTGTTGTTTTACAGGGTCACCCATAGTAGTACAGCGCCCCTGGAGCAAATTAGGATTACCTCACACAGGAAGCGGCGCAGGTCCTAATCCAGGCACTTGTCATCTCCCGTCTGGACTACTATAACCTGCTATTGGCTGGGCTCCCTGCTTGTGCCATCAAACCCCTGCAACTTATCCAGAAGTTCTCCCATGTCACCCCGCACACTCTACTGGCTTCCAGTCAAAGCTCACATCCATTACAAGACCATGGTACTTTCCTACAGAACAGCAAGAGGAACCGCCCCTCCCTACCGTCAGGCTATGCTCAATCTCTACACCCCAACTCGGGTACTGCATTCTGCCACCTCCTGTGTCTTGGTCCTCCCACTGCCATCCCACAGGACAGCTCCCGCTCAGCCTAGTCKAAGCTCTTCTCTGTCCTGGCACCCCAATGGTGGAACGAGCTTCCCCCTGAAGCTAGGTCAGTTCCTGCCCATCTCCCAAAAACATCTGAAACCCTACCTCTTCAAAGAGTCTTTAATAATCCCACAGCA
>NC_036868.1:16152215-16241703 GCF_002910315.2 Salvelinus sp. IW2-2015 | reverse complement strand
TATAAGAGCGTCTGCTAAATGTCAAATGTAATGCTTGACACTCGCAATCAATGACATCCCCACAGCAGCCAAACATTGCAACATGAGCATATTAAACGACGCGGGCAAGGTTCAAACACAGCTAGCGAGCATTCGCAAAGAACATTTCATATCAGAAAACATCAGCATAGCGAGTACAGGTAGTTACAGCAGCAGCAAAATAAGCAAATGCATACTAGCGGCAGGGTGTGTGAGCAGAACCAGTCAGCTTAAATAGACCCCCAAACAAGGTAGCATTTAATTGTTGCAATCTCAGCTGATGCGTCAGCTGAGGTGGGCACTCAGGTTACCATTGTCAACTGGCTTCGCTCTATTTATCAACCATGTCTTTCTACAGCTATCCCRTTTCTGTGATCTGTTTTCCCATTTAGCTTGCCACACAATTTAGAATTACAATGGCTGATTCAATTTGCAACCTCCACACATCAACCCAAATTGAATTAACTTGTTTATCTCACTTTCTGAGTTTTGAGCCGCCTCCCCAACCCTGTCAGCTGTCCCTGGCCTGATACATCATGATGTGTGTGGGAATGTAAGAGTGGGTTGTGAAGGATCAGACAACAGATATTACAACATAGACCATGGGCTGTTGTCTGCAGCCCAATTCTATGTACAGTAGAGGGGGCCTCTATACAACGTTGTATTCCATACTGTTTGTACTATAATTTCAAACCTTTATCACACTGTTTTGATGTCAAACATGTTTCCTCAATTGAATTGACAGATTTCTTTCACTTAATATCGTAATAGTGTTGTATTTCCCATCCCTTCAACAATGATTTCCCAATGCATGTATACATTTATGGAAGGTAATTGAAGGAAGACAGCCAGCTTGCTATGCGGGAGACGCATAAAGAAGCAAACTAATCATGAGTCTTGCGACCATAAAAATGTGGGGCCTGTGGTTTGGATTGTGCAGGTAAGGTGAGTGAGTGTCATCAGACAGCTTCTGGCTCCAGACTAGCGGGGTTTTCCAACTGTCCATTCCAACACCATCTGCTGGTTCACTCTATCAGCACTGTGAGATCATGGACAACCAGGATTCAGACATTTTTGGAGCTAATTAATGACATTTCTTCTTTCTTCTATATGCTGTGTATCACTGACCATAATTGGTTTGTTTTGAAGTGTAATTTTCTATACCAATACAGGTGATCCAAAAATACTTTGATGTACATTATAATTCATTGATTTAGAGCTGTAGAAAGCTAGTTACATAATAGCCTATTTTCACTGCATACTATAGGCCTACTATAACTATACCCCCTACCTTATGTTGTTTCTGCTACAATGGAAAGCCAGCCATGTGAAAGGTAAGACAGGTTAGCATTTGCGACAGAACTGTGCCATGGTGGAAGGCCTGCCTAGATGCTCAGGTCTATGCTGCCTCAGCAGCCTGTCTGACTGGCTCTGGAATGTGGAGGTGGAACGATGATTTCTATGGAAGCTTATTCAGCTGTAACAATCTGATGAGGAATTCCTTATTCCTTCTCAGGTGGTGATGGGAGTTTACCGTCACTTTGCAAGTAAAAGGATGTTTTAACCTACTTTCCCTCTTTGAAGCAGCACTTCTCTACACAAAAATGGCTGGAGCAGAAAATAGCTGCATTTTCTGAACTTATGAATAATTTTGCAGTTGGTATTAAGGCTTGAATAACTCTTGATGTTATGAAATCATGTGTACAAACAAGATCCACTGAACTTCAGTAACTGTGAGAGATGACATGCTGTTCATTGCACAATGGCCTTTATTTCAAAATGTATGTACAGTATGAAATCAATTAGACTACAGACTTAGTAAATGCTGTTTTAGGATTGAACAAGTACAATAGCAGTACATATTTTTCACTCAATGGAAACAATAAGATATATTCATTGTGCTTTAGATTAGGAGATTCACTCATTACAACCTACAGAGACAAGCTCGGAAGCATAGCCAAATCCTCAAAGATATCAAACTAATAAGCATGGAATGATTCCATATCTGTGAAAATAATACAATTGCACTATATACATATTGAGTTATGAAAAAAAGCTAATGTTAAGATGATAGGTTTATCAGCATAGGATATTACTGTAAAGAAGTGCTAGAAATTAATTTCAGTTAATATAAAATATGCAAGAATAAAAAATAAAGCAGGAGCAGTATTAATGAGGGTATTACAGTAGCATGTTTCACAGCGCACTTCGGTAATAGCAGGTTTAACGAACGTGTAAATTCTGTGTTTGGGGTTGATGGAAAGTATAATATTTCAATGACAGAAAGCTCAGGGCAAGCTATTACATATCCCCTTCAGCTCTTCTTTCTCTTTGGCTTGTACAGCTAAACTCAGCAAAAAAAGAAACAGCCCTTTTCAGAACCCTGTCTTTCAAAGATAATTTGTAGAAATCCAAATAACTTCACAGATCTTCATTGTAAAGGGTTTAAACAGTGTTTCCCATGCTTGTTCAATGAACCATAAACAATTAATGAACATGCACCTGTGGAACGGTCGTTAAGACGCTAACAGCTTKCAGACGGTAGGCAATTAAGGTCACAGTTATGAAAACTTAGGACACTAAAGTGGTCTTTCGACTGACTCTGAAAAAACACCAAAAGAAAAATGCCCAGGGTCCCTGCTCATCTGCGTGAACGTGCCTTAGTCATGCTGCAAGGAGGCATGAGGACTGCAGATGTCAGGGCAATAAATTGCAATGTCCGTACTGTGAGACGCCTAAGACAGCGCTACAGGGAGACAGGAAGGACAGTTGATCGTCCTCGCAGTGGCAGACCACGTGTAACAACACCTGCACAGGATCGGTACATCCGAACATCACACCTGCGGGACAGGTACAGGATGGCAACAACAACTGCCCGAGTTACACCAGGAACGCACAATCCTTCCATCAGTGCTCAGACTGTCCACAATAGGCTGAGAGAGGCTGGACTGAGGGCTTGTAGGCCTGTTGTAAGGCAGGTCCTCACCAGACATCACCGGCAACAACGTCGCCTATGGGCACAAACCCACCGTTGCTGGACCAGACAGAACTGGCAGAAAGTGCTCTTCACTGACGAGTTGTGGTTTTGTCTCACCAGGGGTGATGGTCGGATTTGCATTTATTTGTCGAAGGAATGAGCGTTACACCGAGGCCTGTACTCTGGAGCGCGATCGAATTGGAAGTAGAGGGTCCGTCATGGTCCGGGGCGGTGTGTCACAGCATCACCGGACTGAGCTTGTTGTCATTGCAGGCAATCTCAACGCTGTGCGTTACAGGGAAGACATCCTCCTCCCTCATGTGGTACCCTTCCTGCAGGCTCATCCTGACATGACCCTCCAGCATGACAATGCCACCAGCCATACTGCTCGTTCTGTGCGTGATTGTCTGCAAGACAGGAATGTCAGTGTTCTGCCATGGCCAACAAAGAGCCCGGATCTCAATCCCATTGAGCACGTCTGGGACCTGTTGGATCAGAGGGTGAGGCCTAGGGCCATTCCCCCAAGAAATGTTTGGGAACTTGCAGGTGCCTTGGTGGAAGAGTGGGGTAACATCTCACAGCAAGAACTGGCAAATCTGGTGCAGTGACACATTGTTTGTTCAGTGACACATTATTTCATTTCTGTTAGTCACATGTCTGTGGAACTTGTTCAGTTTATGTCTCAGTTGTTGAATCTTGTTATGTTCATACAAATATTTACACGTTAAGTTTGCTGAAAATAAACGGGACATTTATTATGAGTTTATAATAACTTTCGCTTATGGTTGTACAGTAAAAGCTAATTGTACAATTGTCAGTTATTGGGCCGTGGCTGCCTAGATGTTGCACAATGACATGGCATTCTGTGGCTGGACCTAGGCTAGGGTTGCACAATAATGAGTAACTGTCCTGTCGTTGGACCATAGCTAAGTATTAAGTGTTGTATAACAGGTTACTCTGTAGCAGGAACATATGCAAATGTCTGCACTCACTACTGTAAATCGCTCTGGATTAGAGTGTCTGCAAAATATGTAAAATGTAAAAATGTAACGTGGCTGATGCAGGATGCTGGTGTGGAGGAAAGATTGGTGTGGCTTTAGTCTAGGTCTGGTAGCACAGAGTAAAGGTTTGAGTGGCTCTAGTGTAGGCCCGACAGCACAGAGTAAAGGTTGGTTTGGCTCTAGTCTAGGCCCGGCAGCGTAGGTTCTGGTCTTTGAGGCTGCTGAGGGATTTGTTGCGGTACTCTGTCGGGGCAACACACCTCAGGGACTCCAGAGGGGAAAGGTTGGCCTTTGTCTGGGACACCCAGCGCACCAGGCCATTGATGTTGCAGTCACATGTCCAGGGGTTGTCATGGAGATACACCTCCTTCAGGCCTGGCAGGAGGTAGAGGACAATCAGATTATGCTCATTGTGACACTTTTTTTTATAATAGAAATGTATATTACTTTTTATGAACAAATGGTCAAACATGAAGTACACATATGACACATATAGTCCACAAATGCATTTGAATAAACACCTAGAAAAGTTTGTTGTACATTATTCATCTCTTACCAGACAGCTGGGTGAAAATGTTTCCATCCATGTTTTTGAGACGGTTTCCACTGAGGGCCAGCTGGGAGAGCTTGGGTGTATGTCTAAACAGGTCCTGGGGCAGCCTCTCCAGCTCGTTGTTCCTCAGGTAGAGCTCCTGAAGGTTGGACAGGCCCTCCAGAGTGGCTGAGGTCAAAGTGGACAGCAGGTTGTTATCCAGCACCAGCATCTCCAGGGAGGCCAGAGGCTTGAAGGCACCAGCCGAGATGCTCTTCAGACTGTTGTTGTCCAGGTTGAGGAACAGCAGCTCTGTCAGGCCCACAAAGCCTTTGGGGGAGATCCTCTCGATGCGGTTGAGGGCCAGGTCCAGAACCTTTAGGGCGTTCAGAGGCTTGAAGGCGTTGGAAGGAAGGGCAACTAGAGAGTTGAGGGGCAGGTCCAGGTCTGAAAGGTTCCGCATGCCTGTGAACATGTCTGGTTTGACACTGGAGATCTGGTTCTGGCCCAGCATGAGGAAGCGGAGGTTGATGAGATCCTGGAAGCCTTTCACAGGGAGTTTGTTGATCTGGTTCCCATACAGATTGATCAGCATCAGTCTCTGGGCTCCAMAGAAGGCCTGGGGGTGTATTGATTTGATGGCATTGCGTTCCAAGTTGATGCTTTCGATCTTGGGGATGGGTTTCAGGACGTTTGCTGGGAGGTCGACTATTCCGTTCTCGCCTGGGATATGGACCACAGAAACAGCATGAGAAATCAATACCATTGGAAGATGGTAATACCAGCCTCTTTCTTGTGGTTATGTCAATAAAATAACATATCGATTTGGAGCCAAATAGCTGGCACATACTAAAGTGAGACGGTGGTTTTCCCACAATTGCAAACAATAAGTGGACTCACCCATCTTTAGGATCCAGGAATCAGGGGGCAGTTTGGAGGGAAATGTCCTCATCCCCTTCTTGTGGCAGTTGACCTCTGACCTTTCAGGGCTGGTTTTCTTGGTGCATTTACAGACATCAGGACAGCTCTCTACAGCTTCTGCCACCCAGAACACCAGCACTGCTACACAGGCTACCAGCTGCATGCCTACTACACCCACAGGGAATAGAAAAAGTCTTCAGCACTTGCAGACTGATTAAGTTTGACAATTTAGTTTGTGTTGGAAGGACGATTAGAAATTCAATTTAAGATAATCCTATTTAAATGATATGAGAGTATTAAGAATGAACATCTTGCAGACATGCTCCAAAAAAATATAGACAAGTGCAGGATGAACGGCTGCATAGCTACAGTTTATGCTATTAGACTGATCAATATTTTCTCATCAGCATTTACCTGAACATTTGGTGAGACTTGTCGTCGTACAAACCTCTTCTTTAAGCTGTCTACTTTGTTTTGCCTCTCAAAGCGAGGGAGTCAGATTTTCTTAAGCTGCCTGTTCTGCTGTCGTGTAACTTCCTGTTAGTCAGAGTGAATTAGCCCAGCCGTCTGCCCAGCAGCTACAGCAGCCAGCCTGCAAAACTACCAGCACAGCACCACTGCAATGTCACAGTCCCTGGAGAAAAATGCCATCCTCAGATTATGGATCAAAGCCACCTCACAGAAACGGAGAAACCTCTGCCAAGTTAACTCCTCCATGCCCCAGAGGAGTGCATGGGGGGGTGTGTGAGAAATAAGACAACTCAGTCAGTATGTGCCAGTATTTGTGTGTGTGTGTGTGTTATTTGTCTGTGCCAGGAGAAGTGGTGTGTGTGTGTGTGTGTGTGTGTGTGTGTTGTGTGTGTGTGTGTGTGTGTGTGTGTGTGTGTGTGTGTGTGTGTGTGTGTGTGTGTGTGTGTGTGTGTGTGTGTGTGTGTGTGTGTGTGTGTGTGTGTGTGTGTGTGTGTGTGTGTGTGTGTGTGTGTGTGTGTGTGTGTGTGTGTGTGTGTGTGTGTATTTGTTTGTGCCAGGAGAAGTGATATACAAACTACGCACAGATTGATGTCATGGAGTCTCAAAGACAGAGAGAGAGAGGATGGTGGGTACCTCAGAAGGCATGGCTCCCAGCCACCCTGACAGCCAACGTCATGGAGATTATACTGAGGTTCTGTGACTCGCGAGGAGCCCAGCCGCACACAGACAGCCCGAAAGGAAGTCACGCTCGCAACTGTAATTCCTTATGAGGGGAAAGGAACAATCACACATGTCACTCTCTGTTACACAGGGCCAAGTGCTGAGAGAGGGAGAGGGAGAGTAGAGAGCGAGAGAGAGATACGGAAAGGCCAAGCTCCCCAGTAGTGATAAGGGATTACAGAAACACATGTTAAGAATAGCTGCAGATTGACGCGTCTGCTGAGTGAGACAATTTTATTGTATGCTAAAGATTAAAAGCTTTTTTCAAGCCTAGCCAACAGCAAGACAATATGCAAGCCATCRGGAGCAGCGTAATTATGGTGTTCTGACTGAAGGCTCAGATGAGCAGCCACACCAGTCAGCTCCTCTTCACTGGAGGGGAGAGAGAAGCCCAGCTAACACACACTGAGTTTTGAGGAACACACAAGAACTTCTACAGCAATATGATATCATTCACAAACTCAACTCAACTCAATGTGGTGGGCTGGGCATTCACTTGGCGTGGCTTGGCTGAAATCATTCCAATATTATTGCCAATTACAGCCAATTGATCAAATGCTGTTTCTATCGAGTGGCCCGCCTCAGTTTCTAGCGCATACTGACAGGAGGAAGATGATAAAAGCCATGTGTAAGGCCTTGTAAAAGAATAGGTGTGAGAAGTCTCTATTGAACACGAGAGCTAGCTGTCTTTAGATCCAATCGATTGGATTTCTACAGCATGTTACTCTTCAGTTAGCTCCATCATAAAGTACCCTGACTGTCTTTCTACTGCACTGCACAGCTGTAGGCTCTAATACACACCTAATGATGCCTTCCATTTGGATACACCTACACTTCAAACATCTCCGAAAAGTATTGTTTTTTGATCATTTTCACAATATCAAAGCTGGCCATTCTTACAACATTCTTCTTTGTCATCTTGCTTCTGACCTTGTCACAGAGGCCTAAAGGTTCTGTCCAGTTTTACTTTGTAAAATAATGATTTATGTTTTATTATAGATTGCACAAACCCCCCTTTGCGTCATCCTTCACACTAGTTTTGACAGATGTACTCTGCTCTCTTACAAACTACAGTGAAAAGCAATTTGTCACACAATGCATTCCATAATAAAAAACATTGTCTCAGCAACATGCTCCAAACCCCTCCTCACTGTCAAACGCTTCATTTTATTTCACCTGACAAAGGAGTCTYACAAAGACTAAGAGGCCATTGGACTGTTATTCTCACTATTTGCATGAAAGATGTATTTCATCTACATCCTGCAGATGCATTATGTTAAAACTGAGGTGTGATACATTTGAGTTCTTTAATGTCATAGTTTTTCCATTGATGCTAAAAAGCCAAAAGGTTTTCCCGGMTTCCCGATTAAAAGGTGTGAGATCACTTTCCTAATGACAGCTCTTTTGGTTTCTATAAGACAGCAGTTGTGTCTAATGATGCTCACTTAAGCGTGGCAGCAGAAGCACCTATTTCCTATGTAGAACATTTAGATGGCTGAGTCAACCACTGTCTAATTAACAGAGAAATCAAGCACTGCTATCACTAATGGATCTTCCTCATGATCTTCATTACTACGCTCTATCTCCAGTTCAGGAGATAGTTCCATCGCTCTGCAAATTGAGTCCCCTGGATCTGATGTAGGACCCCCAAAGGAACACAATTACCATGGCACMAGAACCATCTGCAGCTCAGGAGTGATTGTGACTCACTTGCAGCATCTGGTGTTCAAGTGTATTATCACTGTAGCATTACAGTACATTTCACAGTCACTTCAGAACCGTCCTATACCCTATAATTCCCCTCCTACAGAGCTGGATCTTGACCGTGTTCGGATGAAGTTTCCTGCTGCTAACAGATACATAGCTGGTTGTTTCAACATTTCTGACCCTGCTTAGTTGCAGAAGGATGAAGCGTTAGATGTCTGGAGTGAATTTAGAGGACTCGGCTTGTAGACGAATAGAAAGGGGTTTTAACTGCCTCCTCTCTCTCTCTCTCTCTCTCTCTCTCTCTCTCTCTCTCTCTCTCTCTCTCTCTCTCATCTAACAATATCTATGCTTTTGTAAGACTTCCTTAGGACAGGCCACTTCCAAACATTTGACTAGGTCCGGTGCAATGGAACACTCCATTTAGGGATAGGTGGTCTAGCTGAGTTGAAACCTGATTTGGGTGACTGGAAACAAACGAAGAGACATCAGCCACTAAAGCCTGAAATTATTTCAACACTTCAATCTATCATGAATATTCTATTCGCATTATTTAGTGCTGATAGCACCACATATCACACCACAGGTATAGCTGTCAAAGAGGGAATGGTGKTAGGTACTTGTTCCATTCCGTCTTTTGTACGAAAGAGACAAAGATAGAGAGAAATATTGCTTACGGCATCTGTCAGAATACCAGAATCCCAGTCACACATGCACATAGTCAGACACAGATTCCACCATGACAGGCACAGCGGACATGCATGCTTCAATCCATGCCTGACATGAGCTATGGAGAACAATCCGAAGATTAGAAGGAAGTGCATTTCAAAGTCTACTGTAAAGTGTAAACAATGCCGTAAGTTTCAGACAAGTGTACAGAATTCACAACTCACCATCCATTTCATAAAGTAAACTCAAATAGAGGCAGCTATTTCTCAATTATCAGCAATCAAGGATTGTGAACATACTGTTTTTCCTCAAGAGTTTTCAAATATAGTCAACAAATATTACAGTGACTCCAATCATTTTCATGAAATTATGTTTTACTCTTTATTATCACTKGTGAGGGCTCTGGCTCTGCTGAAAATGGATAGCAGCCAGGAAAGAAAACAACTATTAGCTTATGTAAGGGAAGAACAAACAGCAAAGGAGAAAAAAAATCACTGTGTTTTATGAGTCACTATTTCTCACTTCAAAGACATCTTAGAATCAATTACCCTTGTCAAAACAGCAGCCTCTGTGTTCTAGTGTTTCTCCCTCCTYTATTCCACAAACCATGACCTCCATGTTGTGATTCTGAGTAAACACAGCTGAATGCAAAGCAATGCTGCTTTACTTTGATGTTATAAAATACTATTGGGTTACATAATGAGGCCGACCTTTATTGAAAAGCAAAGTAATTACATTAATTTAAAAAAGTGAGTAAATCTCTGATGCTTTGCAGCACACTAGATTTGTCTGGGGACTTCCAGATATGCACTGGAAATGTGTGTCACCTTAGGAACAAATTGACAGTTTACTATGGGCCTCCCATTCACTTACTCCTGGTATTTCACTGATGGCACCCAACAAATCAGGTCTGACCTATCTGTTTTGAAACTGTTAAGAAAATGGGACAGTCCAGGTATAATCCAAACACCTCTTAGAATGCTCCACACACTCAAAACAGATATCTTTATGTATTCGAATCTAAATGAAAACCTGTTATGTGTGATATAATCTGTTTAAGCAATAGAGGTATACAGTTGAAGTTGGAAGTTTACATACACCTTAGCCAAATACATTTAAACTCAGTTTTTCACAATTCCTGACATMTAATCCTAGTAAAYATTCCCTGTCTTAGATCAGTTAGGATCACCACTTTATTTTAAGAATGTGAAATGTCAGAATAATAGTAGAGAGAATTATTTATTTCAGCTTTTATTTCTTTCATCACATTCCCAGTGGGTCAGAAGTTTACATACACTCAATTAGTATTTGTGAGCCAGTGTGCCTGTTAAATTGTTTAACTTGGGTCAAACGTTTAGGTAGCCTTCACAAGCTTCCACAATAAATTTGGGAATTTGGCCCATTCCTCCTGACAGAGCTAGTGTAACCGAGTCAGGTTTAAGAGCCTCCTTGCTCGCACACGCTTTTTCAGTTCTGCCCACAAATGTTCATAGAGTGAGTCAGGGCTTTGTGATGGCCACTCCAATACCTTGACTTTGTTGTCCTTAAGCCATTTTGCCACAACTTTGGAAGTAGCTTGGGGTCATTGTCCATTTGGAAGACCCATTTGCAACCAAGCTTTAACTCCTGACTGATGTCTTGAGATGTTGCTTCAATATATGCACATCATTTTCCTTTCCTCATGATGCCATCTATTTTGTTAAGTGCACCAGTCCCTCCTGCAGCAAAGCACCCGCACAACATGATGCTAGTCACCCCCGTGCTTCACGGTTGGGATGGTGTTCTTCGGCTTGCAAGCCTCCCCCTTTCTCCTCCAAACATAACGATGGTCATTATGGCCAAACAGTTCAATTTTTGTTTCATAAGACCAGAGGACATTTCTCCAAAAAGTACAATCTTTGTCCCCATGTGCAGTTGCAAACCGTAGTCTGGCTTTTTTATGGAGGTTTTGGAGCAGTGGCTTCTTCCTTGCTGAGTGGCCTTTCAGGTTATGTCGACATAGGACTCGTTTTACTGTGGATATTGATACTTTTGTACCCGTTTCCTCCAGCATCTTCACAAGGTCCTTTGCTGTTGTTCTGGTATTGATTTGCACTTTTCGCAACAAAGTACATTCATCTCTAGGAGATAGAACGCATCTCCTTCCTGAGCGATATGACATATGCATGGTCCCATAGTGTTTGTACTTGCGTACTATTGTTTGTACAGATGAACGTGGTACCTTCAGGCGTTGGAAATTGCTCCCAAGGATGAACCAGACTTGTGGAGGTCTACAATTTCTTTTCTGAGGTCTTGGCTGATTTATTTTGATTTTCCCATGATGTCAAGCAAAGAGGCACTAAGTTTGAAGGTAGGCCTTGAAATACATCCGCAGGTACACCTCCAATTGACTCAAATGATGTCAATTAGCCTATCAGAAGCTTCTAAAGCCATGATATCATTTTCTGGAATTTTCCAAACTGTTTAAAGGCACAGTTAACTTAGTGTAGGTAAACTTCTGACCCACTGGAGTTGTGATACAGTGCTTTATAAGTGAAATAATCTGTCTGTAAACAATTGTTGGAAAACTTACTTGTGTCATGCACAAAGTAGTGTCCTAACCAAAACTATAATTTGTTAACAAGAAATTTGTGGGGTGGTTGAAAAACGAGTTTTAATGACTCCAACCTAAGTGTATGTAAACTTCCGACTTCAACTCTGTCTAAACACAAAGTACAGGTCAAGTGGACTTGATGGGTCTGTGAGGACAATACACATCTTCATGCATTGSTTTCATAGCAAGACTGCACAGATTCTTAAACTTAATGCAAGGTAGGTTTAAGGTTTAAAAGAGGATAGGATCTTACAGGTGCTTACCAGTGTTTACTTGATTCCATTACCATCCTATTCTCTACGTTCATGCGTTTATTCAAATGACAGTCTAAATTATTTATAGATTCATTAACATACCATAATGATGTCACTGCAATCCCCTTGGATCTAGTAAGGAAATATACCACAAATTAAAAAGACAACAGACAACAGGATTAAACCGGGAAAAAAGCAACTCTGTCTGTGAGGACAATGGGTCTGTGAGGACAATACACATCTTCATGCATTGGTTTCATAGCAAGACTGCTTTCGATAAATTACCTATAAGTACGATGTTTATTTGGCCGGTTACTTCTTGACCTCTATGCTACTTCATGTCAGTGAGTGACCTTGTTTCTTAAACTCAACTAGGTGTTGGGGTGGTGTCTGTGGGGGAGGCAGAACAGTGAGGAGAGAGGAAGAGAGCCTAGAGTAGAGATGGAGGCCGACTGCAGGCTAGACCATTGGGTATGGGAGCTGATCAGCTAAACTACTTCTCTGCGACCACCACTGCTTCCTATTCTGTTCCTATCCTGCCAGAGCTCAAGCGCTGCCTGCTGAAGCGTTAGGGGAAACTAAAAGGGTTAATATGCAGTTGGTCCCCCCTTTGCTGCTATAACAGCCTCCACTCTTCTGGGAAGGCTTTCCACTAGATGTTGGAACATTGCTGGAGGGACTTGCATACATTCAGCCACAAGAGCATTAGTGAGGTTGGGCACTGATGTAGGGCGATTAGGCCTGGCTCGCAGTCGGCGTTCCAATTCAACCCAAAGTTGTTCGATGGGGTTGAGGTCAGGGCTCTGTGCCGTCCAGTCAAGTTCTTCCACACCGTTCTCGACAAACCATTTCTGTACGGATCTCACTTTGTGTACAGAGGCATTGTCATACTGAAAGAGGAAAGGGCCTTCCCCAAACTGTTGCCACAAAATTTGAAGCACAGAATCATCTAGAATGTCATTATATATTGTAGCGTTAAGATCTCCCTTCACTGGAGTTAAAGGGCCTAGCCTGAATCATGAAAACAGTCCCAGACCATTATGCCTCCTCCACCAAACTTTACAGTTGGAACTGMGCATTTAAGCAGGTCGCGTTCGCCWGGCATCCGCCAAACGCAGATTTGTCCGTTGGACTACCAGATGGTGAAGCGTGATTCAAAGGACACGTTTGCACTGCTTCAGAGTCCAATGACGGCGAGCTTTACACCACTCCAATTAAAGCTTGGCATTGCACATGGTGATCTTACGCTTGTGTGCTGCTGCTCGGCCATGGAAAGCCATTTCATGAAGCTCCCAACGAACAGTTCTTGTGCTGACATTGCTTCCAGAAGCAGTTTGGAACTTGCTAGTGTTGCAACCGAGGACAGACGATTTTTATGCGCTACGCGCTTCAGKACTTGCCGGTCCCATTCTGTGAGCTGGTGTGSCCTACCACTRTGCAGCTGGGACATTGTTGGTCCTAGAAGTTGACACTTCACAATAACAGCACTTACAGTTGACCGGGGCAGCTCTAGCAGGACAGAAATGTAACTTACTGATGGAAAGGTGGCATCGTACGACAATGTGCTCGATTTTATACACATGTCAGCAATTGGTATCTGAAATATCCGTATCAACTCATTTGAATGGGTGTCCACATACTTTTGTATATATAGTGTAGTTGCAAAGTAGTTGAAAAGTTGCTAATTTGCTAAAGCTGTTTGTGATAAGATTCAAACTTGCAACCTTTGGGTTGCTAGACGTTCGTGTTCCACGCCCGACCAACCTCCTCTCATTTTTGCCTTATGTAACCATACCCAACGTACCATATCATTCTAAATGGAGTGTCTCAGATTTACGTACGGAATAATACCAAATGCTCTGAGACTAGGTTGAAACTTGTCACTCATGGTCATGCCAAACAATGTTTGGTTTAACAATGAAGAATGGAGCTGGCAAGAGTACAATCAGACCTTGGACCAGGCTACCAAACACCTGCAGAGATGTGACTTTTACATCAATGTGGTGTCGTGCTGAGAAAAACAAACACTAAACTGTCCCTCTAGAATCTAGAGTCTAGATCATTTGGGGGATTTACGGCTCGTCGCCGTAAATCAGTGATGGGTCACAAGATTTTGACATCTCTAATTGATTCCCAGAGGGTCTGCAGCAGGGGCCTGAGGGAGTCTCTGGTCCTGTCCAGATCTACACCTCAGCAGGCAGTTAGCCCCATTCCTGACTTAGAGGACAGCCCATCACCTCTGTATCTCAGTTGTGTTGAATTAGTTACTTTCCCAGTTACCTCCTATTGTTTGGTTTCACTTTGACTATTCACACAGTGCATTATCTGTTGAACTGTTTGACACCTCTGAATAACATGGGGTAATGTAAGTTGAAACCTTTATTTTTTTGCCAAAATGTTTGTACAATGCAAGCTTTCCAGCCACTGTCACAGGTTTGATCTGTCTCCACCAGAATTTAACGATTCAAAAACTTTGGGTCTTCTTCCAAATTCTTAGTTYCTTCCAACTTTTAGCTTCGACAAACTACCAGCTGACCAAAATAGGATATTGTTACCAGTCCCATCCGCCACAAACACAGGGGTTGGGTACAGAACGTGGCTCAATGAGAAATAGTTCATGATAAATGACAAATCACAAGTAATCTTCTCAGATGACTGAGTCAGTAATAACGGCAGATCTAGCTGTAAACAAAAATGGCTACAAAGGTAATTCAGGCAATTAACTTAAAAACAAAACAGTTAAAATCAAATGTAACTTTCAATATCTACTCGTGAAACATAATATCTATGATTACTACCATTAACTTGTATATTTTTTACTTAAAATAAAAACAAATTTAGAATATGTACATTGCATTTAGTCACATAAAATGCCACATATTCTAGTTGACATATTGCTGCGATGCTGTTCATCTACAGCTGGGTCCAAAAATACTTGTTTGGGTTTGAGAATGCACAGGATAAACCACCAATGTTGCCAGATGGCTACCACACTACACAGCATTGTGCAGAATGTCACAGTATAAACTTGAAAATACTAAAATAAAATAAAACATWAAAAAATCATGTCATTATTGACACCTTTTTTTWAAAGTACGGTCTTGAATAACTTAAGGTTTGTGGTGCTTGAATGGATACTGCCTATAAGCACCGTTGCAAATTCTAATGGTATTAAATAAGACTACGTGTATGTCGATTTGATAACAGATGGGTTGTCTTCCCTCTGAAACAGTGACTGACTATCACAGGAGCACTAAGCAACACCACCATCCAGAGGACTGGGGAGGAATTTGACAGAACCTGAGGTAGCAAAGACAAATAATAGACTTTGGGTATAAAACGCAATCTCGCATAGTGCATTTAAAACCACCAAATATTTTTATCACTCTCAGTTAACACTAGGCTACATATCTCTCTATATATAAAAAAATATATAAATTAAGACCAAAAAACACTAAATGCAATTTTGTGACAACGTCGTGATCCCGAGGGAGAACGTTAGTCCTATGTCAACTGTACAGGGGGAAAAAAGAGCATTTTAAATCCCACCATTCACAATATACACAAGTAATGTATACCAAATGTATCATTACAAAATACTTCAAAATAAAAGCCAAGAAAATATTGTACACTTCAAATATGGGAGCAAAGAAAACTAACACAGACCAAATATGCAATGTTGTTTACAGGTATCTTTCAGTTAAAAAAATGTATATGTACAAAATATATACACATCACTTCACTAGATTCTGAGGCTTATTTTTTCAAATGTTTCTCTCTAAACAAAGGCATTAACAAAATTCAGCCGGCCAATGAGTGTTTACCTTCCTAAAACCATGTAACTTCAAAAGAAAGCTGTTCCTGTGGTACTTCCAAGAATCAAGAGTCCCCCTTTCCAAAATTCAAATGTTCTCAAACAACTTGTTTTTTCAGTGAACTCATGCAGCCGTGTGATGAGTCGTAAGCTTGCAGAATTGAAGGGCGTGGCGTGGGGGCAGGGGTGGCATAGGCCTCAGTAGACTCTGGGGATGATGCGGTAGCGGACCTCTCGGCAGTAGTCATCCCACGCCGAGCCATACTTCCTCCTGCACTGGGCCTCGTCTCGGGCCTCCCGGTGAACCAGTAGGATGGATAGGTAGATCACATAGAAGTATGGCAGGATGTGGGTGAACCCTACAGGACGACCACAGACAACACAAAAGGTCAACATACACTACAGCGTCTCATCTTCACACTATACACCCATCAAAACACATCTAGCTTTACTGGGCTGTTTCTGATGCCTCGTCAGTACAACCCAGGAAAAAAATGCATACAAAAAACAAATACCTGGTAACTAACTAGCTGATTAGCCATCACTCACCACAGGGTAGGGACCATGCCAGAGCCATGATGAGGTCCCCCAGGTAGTTGGGGTGACGGACTAGCCCCCACAGACCAGATACCAGGAGACTCTTCCCAGTGGCAGTAGGGATAGTCTTCAGATCTGGAAAACACAGAGATACAGTGAGTCCAACAACATGATGGGGACTAACTCCATCCCTTTATCAAGGCAGGGAGCCTGCAAATGGCTAATGTATATACATGAATGGGATTGGGGACTTACGGGATAATGTGGGGTCTGATGGATTTCTTCTGAAGGCGTTTTTCTGTGAGTTTGCTTTACGGAAMATGCTAAATCCAATGACTAACAAATGATGTAAAGAAAATGTCACTGTTAGTCATACAACAAAAAGAATATCACAGATGACATGTAGGACTAACATGAACATAAGCCAATACTAAAGGTCTGAGTATTGAGTCAGTACTACCGACTAACCATTGAGAGTGACGATGCCTACGATCCAGGGCAGAGAGAGGTGATTGGGGTGGTGAACCAGGTAGTAGGCCTGGAGACTGAAGGTGAAGGGGACCCACATTAAGTCTCCAAATGCCAGCATGAAGCCAAACCCATCATGGGTAATATCCATATAGCTCAGGACGCCCTCCTGGGGAGCAACAATCGACCATTAGATTACAACCAAATAAATAGACTAAACACCAAATCAGGCAGAAAGAAAAAGCAGGTTTTGTACCTCATGCCAGAAGGCATCAAGCACATAGAGCAGGTGGAAGCAGTTGACCAGGATCATGGCTGGCGAGGGGTAGTCCAGGTGGTGGAGTTGCATCTCAGCCAGAGCCATGGCAGCGTTGATCACCAGCTGGACAGAACAGAGATGTCAAAATCTAATCAAATTGTATTGGTCACATACACATATTTAGCAGATATTACTGCAGGCGTAAAGAAATGCTTGTGTTCCTAGCTCCAACAGTGCAGTATTATCTAACAATTCACAAATCTAAAAGTAAAGTAATGGAATTAAGATCACAGGTCTGATTAAACACTCTCGTTGAACAGACAGTTAAACAAACTGGCTCCAAAATGTACAGTAGAATTATTTTAGGATGTATTCAAAGCAGTTTACATTTTACCACTAGAGGGAGTAATAAACAGAATGGGAAACTGAAAAGAGTTTTGTTTTTGCAGTTGTGTTTGAGGAAATAAACAGCTTAATCTACACTAAATGTCTSTAATATACAGCTGAGAAGTACTTTAATGGAAATATTTTAGTACACTAGTTAAACTTACCCAACCAATCAATCCTGGGCGCAGCTCACAGAAGTATTTGAGATCAAAGCCTTTGATCCGGGGGTTAAGTTCACTTCCCATGAAGAAGTCATAAATAACACTCCCTGAGGAGGTGAGAAGAACAAATTAATCATATTATGTTGACCATTTGTGAGGCATCATCATTCAAATGGGTAGTACAGACATACAGCTTTCACCTCGAGGATTGGAATGCAATTCTCCTGTCAGAATCAATTGAACATTTGATGCCAAGATGGTGGATCCTTTACCTAATTCTATAGCTCTGGATCAATTCACCTTTGCTCTTAACCTTATGCTGGTCCATGTCATAATAGAGCCATTTCATGGAATCATATCACACCCAGATTGTAGAAGTATGTTTTAGAGGTCGACCGATTAATCGGAATGGCCAATTAACTAGGGCCGATTTCAAGTTTTCATAACAATCGGAAATCGTTATTTTTGGACGCCGAATGTTGCCCCCCCCCCCCCCTTTATTTAACTAGGCAAGTCAGTTAAGAAACACATTCTTATTTTCAATGACGGCCTAGGAACGGTGGGTTAACTGTTCAGGGGCAGAACGACAGATTTTTACCGGTGTCAGCTCAGGGATTCAATCTTGCAACCTTACGGTTAACTAGTCAACGCTCTAACCACCTGCCTCACGAGGAGCCTGCCTTTACACCGAATGCAGTAAGAAGCCAAGGTAAGTTGCTAGCTATCATTAAACTTCTCTTATAAAAAACAATCAATCAATCATAATCACTAGTTATAACTACACATGGTTGATGATATACTAGTTATCTTGGCGTGTCCTACGTTGCATAATCGATGCGGTGCACATTGGCGAAAAAGGACTGTCGTTGCTCCAACGTGTACCTAACCATAAACATCAATGCCTTTCTTAAAATCAATACACAGAAGTATATTTTTTAAACCTGCATATTTAGCTAAAAGAAATCCAGGTTAGCAGGCAATATTAATCAGGTGAAATTGTGTCACTTCTCTTGCGTTCATTGCACGCAGAGTCGGGGTAATTGCAACAGTTTGGGCTACCTGGCTCATTGCGAACTAATTTGCCAGAATTTACGTAATTATGACATAACATTGAAGGTTGTGCAATGTAACAGGAATATTTAGACTTATGGATGCCACCCGTTAGATAAATACGGAACGGTTCCGTATTTCACTGAAAGAATAAACGTTTTGTTTTCGAGATGATAGTTTCCGGATTCGACCATATTAATGACCAAAGGCTCGTATTTCTGTGTGTTATTATGTTATAATTAAGTCTATTATTTGATAGAGCAGTCTGACTGAGCGATGGTAGGCACCAGCAGACTCGTAAGCATTCATTCAAACAGCACTTTCGTGCGTTTTGCCAGCAGCTCTTCGCAATGCTTCAAGCATTGCGCTGTTTATGACTTTAATCCTATCAACTCCGAGATTAGGCTGGTGAAACCGATGTGAAACGGCTAGCTAGTTAGCGGGGTGTGCGCTAATAGCGTTTCAAACGTGACTCGCTCTGAGACTTGGAGTAGTTGTTCCCCTTGCTCTGCATGGGTAACGCTGCTTCGAGGGTGGGTGTTGTCGATGTGTTCCTGGTTCGAGCCCAGGTAGCAACGAGGAGAGGGATGGAAGCTATACTGTTACACTGGCAATACTAAAGTGCCTATAAGTACATCCAATAGTCAAAGGTATATGAAATACAAATSGTATAGAYAGAAAMAGTRCTATAATTCCTATAATAACTACAACCTAAACCTTCTTACCTGGGAATATTGAAGACTCATGTTAAAAGGAACCACCAGCTTTCATATGTTCTCATGTTCTGAGCAAGGAACTTAAACGTTAGCTTTCTTACATGGCACATATTGCACTTTTACTTTCTTCTCCAACACTTTGTTTTTGCATTATTTAAACCAAATTGAACATGTTTTATTATTTATTTGAGGCTAAATTGATTTTATTGATGTATTATATTAAGTTAAAATAAGTGTTCATTCAGTATTGTTGTAATTGTCATTATTACAAATAAAAATACGCAAAAAAACTAAAAATGATTGGTTCTCCAATAATCGGTATCGGTGTTGAAAAATCATAATCGATCGACCTCTAGTATGTTTACCAGTGACAACTACACACAAACACCCACTCACCAGAGTTTCCTCCAGGGGCCAGCAGGTCCTGGGTTGCCCAGCGAGAGCGGACATACAGGTAGACACTAAGCAGGACAGAGCAGAGCAGGGAAGACAAAGCCAGCTGGAGGAAGTGGCTGTGGATGTAGCTGAGGTCTATCTTGTGGTGCACTGCAGCCCCCAGGGCAGCCACCGTCAGCACAAAGGCATAGAGGGCTGGTGGTGGAGGAGAGGGAAACATACAGGGTTAATACACAGGAAGTACCTCAACCAAAAGGTATTTCCTAGTTTCCTTTCACAACTTACATGTTAATGAAATACATTGGCATAGTGCTTTACTAGAGCTATCATAAGTGCTGGGGGTAACAGACTAGTTCATCTCATTTCATTCCTTTGAGAAAAAAGAGAGAGAAAAAAAGACACAAAAATAACACAGAAGAATGCCTCACTGTTCATTCTGTATTTCAGCCTCTCTCCATTCTTCAGGGGCATTCCTTCCACAACCTGGGGACYACAAAAGCACACAGGTTGGACATTCATTCAACCTTACAGGAAATACATTATCTGAGAGGGTAAATGTAGATAGGACAGGTGACTTTTTGTACAGCATCCCTTTTACTAATGTCTCCCAGACCTAGAGAACATGTGATTTCCTGGGAGCCATATGGTGAAAGTTTCATACATTCTGAAAAAGACACATGTGCTTCAACAGTTTTCATAAGGAAGATCAGGAGATTATGAAAATAAGAACAAAATGTCCCATTCTCTCCTGTAGAGTTCCAGTGTGGAGCGTAGCCTACTCCCGCTGACTAATCTCATTTCTCTCCTCTGCTCCGGCTAACGAGCAGAAGTGAGCGCCGGTCATGTGCTCTGTTCAGGTTACAGATGGGAGTCATGTGTACTGCCTGTACTCTCAGGGACGGTTGGTGTGTGTATTTGCCAGTGTGTGTAGTCTTCAGAGGGGGTGGGAGTAGAAATTCTAAGAATGCAGTCATCTACGGTTGAGTTCTTTTTTTCTCTCCACAATGACTAGAACAGAATTTGGTGATTCTGATTCTACATGTGCGCCAACAAAGCAGTGAGGTGGGCGATCATGGTACCTTTCCAACAGGCAGCACGTAGAGCAGGGCCTGGAAGAGCAACCAGAGGACCACCATGCCAAACACCTGTAGGTCCCACAGGGAGTCAAGAGCAGGCAGAGGGGGGGAACTCATCAGGCTAGCATCCTCCTGACTGCAAACCACCATCAGGCCCAACACCGTCGCAGGCAGGAGTAGAGTCATGCAGAACACTCCTGCAAATACAGGGGGAAAGACACTGAGTGACTGGAGCCAAGGGAAGTCAGCCTGGTCCTTCTCCAACTGTCTGACTTATGTTTACCCTGTTACCGGCCCCTCAAGAAATACATTGACAAAGGATTTACAGACTTAGTCTGGGTACCAGTTTGTTTAGCTATCAATCCACTCCTTGCCATGCTAAACATCTTTGACATATGACACGGAGCGCAAGGAGTGGAATGTTATCTAAACAGATGGTACCCAGGCTAGTGCAGACAAGCACCCTAGTGCAGTTTTATTGGCAAAACAGTGTGCAGACTAGCACCATTGTTTTTTCCCTCACTTTATCCAGCACACGACAAGATGGGATAGGCACAGCAACCACATTTCTCAGTTTCTCACCTAGCCTCCCTCCAAACTCCAGCTCAGTGGTGATGGGGGCTGTGGCTACTGCAGGCTTCTGCTCATCCTCCTCCGTCTGCTCGGCTGGCTTGGCGTCACCGTCATCCTTCCTGCGTCTCAAGTTGTAGCGGCTCTCTACTACTTTCTTCTCTGGCTCCACCTCTGCAYGCTTCTGGAAGTAGACACACAAGGGACAGGCTGAGTGGTATGTATTTACACAGACATGAACAACATGTCTAAACAACTGTGACTTGAGCTTATGGGGGAGGTTATCGTAGAATAGACAACGTTTGGTCTCACACAGCTGGTGAGATGGGGGCGTAAAGTGTAATTCAGAGTCTACAGACACGATAGTCCGGCGTCTCATTGTGACACATAGCCCGAACGTGCACCTCCCCAATATTACCAACCAACATAGCCTACTCGTCCTTTATTAATTTGAATGTGTTGACGTTTGGAATTTAGAAAGTACGAAAGCCAGCGGTCAAATATTCTAGAACACTGCTGCGTGTACACGTACATGTTTTGGTTGATGGCCGCTTAAGAGGTCAGMCGGGCAGACAGCATGAATGCCTGAGTCTAAAGTAAGGGACAATGGAGCTCGTGAATTTGCTGTGGCCTACAGGCCTTGCTGTTTCACAGGTCAGACAAACATGGGGAAAATACGACAGCAAAATATAAACAGTAAGACTTTAATAAAAGGTACAATGTCTCACTATACAGGCCCAAATCTGATGCAAAGGCAGTGAATTCAGTGACAGGCAGACACTATGAGCGTTCCTGTCATGCCCATCCATTCTATTTGCCAAACAAATTAGCTTTAGATGTGCATCTGCTATTAAAAGGAAAAGTGAACACTTATCTTGTTATAGCGGGAAATACCATAAACCATTGTTTGGTTTTACTACTAAGTTGGCAGTGTTACATGGCCACGGGCATACTGATAGCCAAAGTCTTGGTATTTGTTTAACGTAAACTAGTCCTCATAACGTACAATGAGAAGTCCTCAGAACCTCTGAGGAGAGCAGAGAAAACAGGCAGCACATGTTCCAACAGCATGTGACTGACTGATGGAACATTAGCAAGACGCTAAGTGGTGTGAGTGTGTAGCTCAGTCGGGCTGACTCCCCCATGCAGTCCTCCCAACACACAGGAGGTACAACATGCACGCACCATGACATTCCTACAAGCCGATTTACAAACAAGCAGTACAGCTAGGGACAGTTCCATTGCCTAATGCCATGACTTTGGGTCATCTTGCTTACAGCCCAACACAAACTTTTATTTTGTTSTAGGATCATTGAGACAATTATGGATGGACAGAAAAAAAAGTATTCCTGAAGTACATATCTAGAAGTCTCACCTCGTTGAATGTGTTAGCAGTATCATTCTCCTCTGTCTTTTCATGCTTATTGTTGATATTGTTCTCAATTGGCTTTGCCTGTGGTAAATTAAAATGGAGTGAAGGAAGCAAAAACATCAACATGCAGAAAAACGAACGTGATGACCAACACTGCATGTCTAAGCAAAGATGGACCCATCGAATMAACACTATAAGTTGTTAATTCACACTACGCTAAAGAAACGGGTTTATTAAACCATTGTTTACTAATGTAATTAAATTAAATAATGCCATCTCTGAGGCCATACATTTTACAGTACATCCTGAATACACAAACTCAGGCAGCATACAAACATCAGTAGAGCAATATTTCAAAACAAAAAGCCATTCTAAATCCCAGCAGTGTGACATCACATGCTCCTCACCACAGGAACGAGTCTGACTTCCAGCACTTCTTTCAGTTTGGGCTCCTTGCGTGCGTTGTGGGTCTCCGCGATGAAGGTGCCGCTGACAGTGCGTGACGAGGAGCGCCTGGTGGTCCTGGCCGGGCTACGGGAGCGACTGCGCCGCCGCGACGGGGAGCGTGAGCGAGAACGAGAGCGACGGCTTGGTTTGAACCCAGTGGGATTCTGGAACATAAGTTACAGCATTTAGCAAGGTTACAACTTGTTATTACAATGCTATTACATAACTGAATTGTAAAAGGCAGCGCCAATGGAGCAATCAACTTATCATAAAAGGCTCATAAGATTTGATTATGTACTACAATAATATTATAAGCTCAAAATGTCTGAAAATTCTCAAGGTATAAAAACACCACCCAAAAGAGAAGTCACATTATGTGACATTTATATTCATCTGGGTCACGTCTTCAGTGACATGGTTGCCATGGAGATAGATTGTGCTACTACCTTCATGTCAGACTCTCTGAGCTCCAGTTCGGTGCCGTCCTTGTAGATAACAGTGTAGAGCTGATTCTTGGCATCGTAGCTCAGCACCTTGACCTCGTAGAACAGGCTGCTGCCGGGCCAGCGGCCCATCACTGTGTCCCCACTCTGAAACTTGATACTCGGCATCCTCATTTACCTGACAGAGAGCGAGAGAGAACACAAGTAAAAAAAACAGGGGAAATACAAGAGGATTTTGAACCTTTGAACTAAGACAAAAATATTATTTCAGTGTTAAGACATGCGGCTTCTGTTTTCTCTTTCACTTTACCCCGACAAATTCAACAAAGGTGTCAATTTCTAAGTAGGCCTATCACGTTAGATAAACTTTTTCAAATGAATCAGGTGTGCATACCAAAACCATCTACGATGGGAGAGAACGCTCCTTCACAACATTTCCCCAATCACGCYCTCCACTGCCTCTACTTGACTTTGGCGTGAGTGGATTAGGCTAGATGAGATATTTACAGTGCGCATTAAGAAAATGTAAAGGGGGACAGACACGTGTACGGCTTGACACAATGGAGCAGTGAGGTCAGCGGTATGGAAGGGGCTGCGGAGCTCACAGAAGTGCTGACGTGCCCGTCCCCACTAGGTTTAACTCTGTAGGTTTAAACTCGACATTGCCACTCCAGCCCCCTTTGTCACGCTTTCAATAGCCTTTGTACACTGGATTCGAGTAATGGTCAGGTAACATCAAAAAATGCATTMTAGAAGTTTGACAGACATTGGAAGTTGTGCTTCTATGTCTACCCATAAACCAACACTTCATATCAACAAGTTAAAGCCCAATATTTTTTGCCCACAAACTGTCAACACACATTACACACACACTTTGAAAACCTAGATCCTTATCAAAGCAGATATTATTTAAATAGAGGGGAAAATAGATGTGAAATGCCTGACATATTCCCAACTACTGCCCAAGCTCACTGGAATTCCACAGCTCTTGTCCTTGTAATGACCATAATCAACTACTCAGCACTGGCCATATTTGTCATCTAATATAAGTCAAAACGGGACACCACAGCTGCTGAAATGTTTTAGAAAAATAAATAAGTATCCTTTTCCTAATGGCCCACAGATTATAAATAGAACCAGTGAGCCCACTAATCTAGTAAAGCACATTCCATAACACCTCCATTAATGAATACCAACACTGACAAACCAAAAGGCTCTGTGATGGTGTCCTGACGTCCCTGCTGAATTCCATATGGTTAAAGGTATAGCTAAACGATGCGAACAGTGTTCCCTACTCCAGGAATGATGAAAGGATGCGGTATGATGTGGGTGGAGCTTTGAAAGTTATCCCATACCTTGGGCACACAGCCTTTTAAATACAACACCCAAAAGTAAAATCGTCTCAATGAATAGATCAAAATACTCTAATGGGAGTTTGCAATTGGTTTTATAGAAAGTAAATTCACCCAGCCCCCGCTAGTTCATTAACCTTAGAGAAGTTCAGCCGCCAGCTAGCTAGTTTCATTGATGTGACTGAATGATGGATGTTGCGCACAAGTCAGCGTTGAACATATTCCCATAGAATTAGACGTTTAAAGTTACTTAAATATATATATATATATATTTTTTTATATCTGGATAAAATGTAGACATCTGTGGATGTTTGGTCGGAGATATATTTAGCCGTCTAAAGCTAGCTAACTTAGTTGGTCAGAAAAACAAAGTGAGCAACAAAAAACCAACGTTATCTYCAACAACAAAAAGGAGCTAGCTAACGGTAGGCTAGCTAGCCATTTTAGCTAGTCATTAGATTGAATTGGAAGAGCAATCAGAARGGTGTAGCTAAGCTAACTTTGGCGGTTAGCCAACGTCAACTATCAAAATGGGCAACCCAAAATATGAATCAATGTGCAAAAGGTAACCTTAGATTCGTGGTAAAGATTGCTCGAATGTATCTGCTCCTTTAATGGCCATAGCTCCAAGWGACAGCGGGATGGAGGGAAAACGTCATGAATTCAAACCTTTGTTAGTAATTGTTGACCTAACTAGCTAGCTAGTAGCAGGCGAACTAAACTTTATTTTTATTAACAACAAATCAATACAGAAAGTACATAAGGGAACACAAGTATATATAGATTATATATAATGGACAATCGAGCTAGGGGGTACAATATCACATTACAATTACACAAGGACCTTAAGGGACATACATACACTTACAATTCGAACAGCTTTTTTGTTAGTAGAGTATTTAATAGTCTTAAAATACAGTTAAATTTGTTTTTGTAGGGTAAGAAAAATTTTTTTTTTGTTAGTAAATTTACATTTGTGTATATGAAATTTGGCCAAAAGAATAATGAAATTAATTACATAAAAATGTTTCAGCTTATTTTTATCGTATGTAAAGAATCKAAGCAGTACARCTCTCCACAATAGTGTAAAATCTTCATAAATGTGTTCAATAATAAATCTACTGATGTTTTGCCACATTTTTCTTACATGAATACAATGCCAAAAAAGATGCAACACTGTTTCTGGGTGGTCATTACAAAAGGAGCAATTTGAGTTGATGTTTTCCTTAAACTTCTTCATATAGTGGTTGGCAGGATAATATTTATGAATAATTTTAAAGGAAACCTCCTTAATTTTGTTAACAAGTAGGTATGTGTGTGGCAACATCCAAGCAGGCGAACTAAACTCGGCGACCAAGCACATCATTGATGTCGTCAACGGTCGGTCATTGTAATAGGTCAACTAATGTTATAGATACCTATGTTCCAGGGCATGTTTACGTTTTTGCAACTGTAAAAACTGCACCGACGCATAAATAAGTGTAAAATAGCTGAATGTGTAGAGGCAAAACTAATAAATAGCCACTAATTAATATAAAATAAAAAATAAGTTGTTAGTTAGATAACGACATATACTCAGCTGTAGTGGTTACTGTAGCTAACTTTAGCTAGCTGACCCCACGCAACCCCAAAACACACTAAAGAAAACCCGTTAGTTAGCGGCCAAGTTCTCAACAAAGACATTTAAAAGGTGACCACATTTATGCACAATAAATGGTAAATATGCATCAACGCTATTACCTTTAGATAACACGTACGAATCCAATTAGGAAAATAAGATATGTATCCTGTCAAAAACGTGGAACAAAAATATAGCTAGCTATATTTGTAAAATCCGTAGCTGAATGTAGAGCGCGTTCTCCCTCCCTCTATCCGCGATGCCCACCAGTCTATGATGGCGCGAAGCTCGCTGATTGGCTACAAAGCTTTTCTTTTAAAATTATAAAATGTTCTGATTGGTCGATAGAGGATTTTAACAGAGTGCGGATTGGTTGTAACCGGTTTGTCCTACCACTCTCTTTGTTGACGGTGTCAGATTTCTAGCCTTGCCAGTTACTTCAGTGATTCCAACTCCGTGTACTCGGTGTCATGTGCCATCAGATTTCTACAAGCGTCAAGACAAAATGGAGGAAATATTTTTTGTAATTGTATGGAAGATAATCTTTGTTTTAGTATAAATGGAAGTTAATGTTTAAATTGATTAATTATTAATTACATCAGCATTATTGATGCATGGAAAATGCTATGATATCATACAAACCCTTTCTTGATTTGATTATGTAGTAAATTGTAGAGCATTTACAACAATTTGTTAATAAACAAAGTAAACTGATTACAGTTGGTCATAAAAGGTTATTTCAAATTGTATTAAACTTAAAACGAAACTATCAACAATTGAAATCCAGAAATCTGTAAATAAATGCGCATCATGTAATAACTTATTACTGCCCGTTAATTACACTAATGGAAAAAACGGTTAGATAGCAGTTCACCAACACATTTTTCCACTTTCTAAAATTCTAAAGTGCTCATGCATTCTAGACCTCATTAGATATTGACTCTAATTGTTAATTAATCTGACTGAAGCTGAAAATAGTGCAGAACCAGTGACACTATCTACCAAATGTCAGGTATATATTAGATGTTCACAACATCTTGTTGCAGGAGTTGCTTTCAACATTACAAACCAGCTGTAACATGGTGCTATGCCATTCCCTCTATGAAGCTCTGATGTATCTTCAACACATTGGTCTGACCTCACATTGTYCAATTCAATGGGATGTTGCTTTATAGGCTTAGAGGGAGATTCCAAAACTACATTCAACGAGTCTGAGACATTGCGAAGAAATATTAAAAACATAGGATTATGAAGGAATATTATCATGAAACATATCTTCTCTCAGCAATCAGTTATAACTGTGCATGTAAAGTCAAAACAGATGTCACAATTCAAAGTTCACACATAGTCATTTCATGACTACGGAAGGAAATAAAACAAATATTTTGAAAAATCAAACAAACTCTACAGTCCAATTACAGCGTTTTCTCCGCCCGCTCTCTCTGAGGTCATGAAGCCAAACAGCCGCTTAGTCGATCTTCCTGTCTTACAGCAGTTTCCGCCCCTGCAGAGCCTTTTCTCTACTCCGGTACAAATTAACTGCAAATGGACTGGCAGACTTCTCAGACCCTCCTCCAGGAAACATCTTTCTACTGTTCATTATGTTGCAAACAACTGCACACAGTAGTTGACTCCCACTGTGAGATCTTGTCACCCCTGTAAAAAGCTGCAAGACCAGAAGCAGATGATCGGCCTCGTTTTGCAATGGACATAGGCTTGGGTTCAGACAGCAACTGTGTGGGGGGTTAAAAATAGCTTGTGCAACAGTCTTAAGAGATTTCTCTGCTTCATTTTCAGTTAGTCCTGCCTCTTCCTGTTCGCCTCAGCTAACCTGTGTCTGTAGAAGAGCGCGAAACCCGAGGCGCTGATACATTCACTGCTAATGGGGTGTGAAATAAGGGGTAATGTAACACAACGTGATTGGTCTGCTACTAAGAATAGGCCTGCTGGGAATTCCCTAGACCTACTTAAGGAACAAGTGGCTGAGGCAGTGACTGACTCATGAGGGGACAGTTCTATAGCAAGTACAGTCTTATGACAAATTCCTATACAGTAATGACCTGTTTATACCCAACATCTGTAAAGTATTCAACACAGATAAAGAGTAAAACGCAAGGCTTATAATCACCATGAGACAAGACAAGTCCAAGATTTTCACCTAAGCTCAATTTCAGTATTTCTGCTGAATTATTGTTTTCAAGCATTTGAATATTTGATGAATGCCCTGCATGTAAAACGGGTATGATCTCCCACACATTCTCTTTGTTGCAGATAAACAAGTTATATTCAAAGGCTGAGAGCTCTGTGAGAGAAACTGCTGATGCAGCACAAGTACATGTATGGCTCGTAACTCTTCAGTCTCAGAGCTCCTGTGGATCACATTTTGTCCCACAGCAGGAGAGAAATATCCAGATTAGAAAGTTAACAATGAGTTACTGAAACTACATCAATTGAACACCACACAAAACAAAGTTACTTTTTAATCATGTATTGCATTTTTATTTTATTTCATTTGCTCAAACAATGTTAGCATGTAAGAAAATTCTAATTAATATGAGAACGGTATGGTACAATGTGAATGATAAAAGAATAAAGGAAACTGATAACTTCATTTCAGAGACATTCAGTTGAATTTCTCATGAATATTCTTAATATGTCCACCAGCTTCGGTTCCCTCAGTAGATGGAAAAATCTGATTTTGGGGACAAAAATGTAACTGTAGAGCACAGGAGGTTGGTGGCACCTTAATTGGGGAGGATGGGCTTGTGGTAATAACTGGAGCGGCATTAGTGGAATGGTATCAAATACACCAAACACATGGTTTGATGCCATTCCAGTCACTCTGTTTCAGACATGAGCCGTCCTCCCCTCAGCAGCCTCCACTGCTGTAGATGATATATACATTTTCAGATTTCCCAAGCGCCAAGAACCTAAACCATGTAACAAACTGCTCTGTAACATACAAATGGCATMAYGAAAATACACCACTTCTTGGGTTCAATTGTACTTTGTAACATAACTTCATTCTCCCATTAAAATAACTATACCAGGATGCAAAAAAACTAAACAATGATCATGTGTGAGATTATGACAGTTCCTAGAATTATTACTAGTCTTTTTTAAATCTTTGACATATTAAATGTAAATTCAGAACAAGGCACAAACCATGAAGATCACAAACAGAATTATCCATGTAGATATGAATGATCCTTAATTAGAATGTTTCACTCCCCAATCCAAAGGACTCGATATATAGATATCTCCCATTCTCTTGACAATGATAAAACAAAAGGCGACTCAGTAGAGTGTGACGTGTGTAGGAGGAGATTGTAGCTGAAACCTTTGGTGTGATAGACACACTATTGGCGATGGCTGCATCTTGTAAGCAGGTTCATCTTAGTATCATGAATTTCTATGGGTTTATAAAGTGCAATCGATGCTGTAAACACTCTTCTGTACAAACTTCCAATGCTTTGATTCAGAGATGAGAATGAAATAATTTGTGTTTGAGCAAAACACTCACAAGGGGAGTGAAGACAGCGCTGTTTTACACTAGTCTCAGGTTGACCTCAGTTTGACCTTCTCTCAGTTGATTGTACATCGAGATTTTTGGGAAATCAAAAAAGTTTTGTTTTGAAAAGGAAACATTTTCAATTAAAAGTAGCCATTCCCATATGAACAAAGTCAATCAAAGGGCGAAAGAAGTATGCCATTATCAGAACTTCATATTATAGGAGAGGAAATAAAGGCAAACAAAAATGCTACAAATAATTAAGCACAGGTAAAACACTGAATGGCACAAGCATGGATGCGGATATGTCATGCCGACAAACTCATTTATGGGGTGTCCCTCATGTCTTTTTCATTACTATCTTATGCATTTTTTAAATGCAAAATACCATGAGTACCATGAATTGAAAAATGAATGACGTACCTCAGTAAATTAAGTACATTATGGCTATAAACAGAGGGGGTCTGTCCATCTCATKTATTCTCTACCCATTTGTTTCAGAACAGTTTAGAATCTATTTGGTGGATGTACAGTAGTGAACAGAAGGAGGTACAGAATCACTATCACATCCTCAACAGGGCGCTGGAGTGGAGTTAAAAGAACAGGAACATTTTAAAGAAAACATGTGGGGGAAATTCAACTCAGATGCTACACTTATTGCTTATAAACTGACGGACAATAATGCAACTTCTTGGCAGTCTCATCGTACATGCACCAAACATTTGACAGAAAATGAGAGGGAGAGGAAAAAAGGTTCAGTTCATAATAACAGTACAGAGATTTCAAATAGCTCCATCTCCAGATCTGGTCATGGTGATTTTAGCAGTATTAACCGTCACTAATTGACAGAGGTTGTTTGGTAAAGAGCTACAAAGATTGACTGTAGAAAGGCATGTACCCTTTGTGACCGTCTCATCAGCCTGCAACACACAGAAACAGTGAGAAGAAATGCAGTACAGTAGCTTGTTACAGCGATCATTTCTATAGAAAAAAGAAGATGATGATATTCGGATATTAAGCCAAACAGACCAAAAGACAGACCATCTTGAAACTATTTGATTAAGCTACTTGATATGGCCATGGTTTTACATTAAAACAGACAATTGATAGACTTGTAGATATCATTTTTTCTTCTTTTGTACATATTCAGGTTAAAATAGTATTTGAGGAAGACAAGCATTACAGAGTCCTGCAGCAGTAGATAATACCAAGTCCACCAGTCCCTCATTCACAACAAGAGGCTCCCTCCTATGGCCCTATGGGAAACTGAGTCCTACTTCCCTTTCCCTCCCCTCCTGCCTCCAAACTTAACTCGCCCACTAAACGTGCCTTTTTGCTTTGAAATCACAAGTGCGCACCAACCGTTCCAAATCTTAGTGTGACCGCTGTCTGACTTCTCACACTTCAATGGTTAATACAGTATACAGTTCAATATAGTTAGTTTTCTATTTGTTGATTTTCCTTGTTTTCTTGTGTTACCGACAAAGAGAGAAATCTTTGCATAATGACAGTCAATTCTCTTCATGACTGTGTCCTGTCCTCCGGGTGAGGCTGCGGGAAAATGGCAGCAACGGCCAGGCTTCACAAGATGGACGCCAGCAGTGCTTCCATGCTACACGCCTCCCGCACTCCCTCGTCCCCAGTTGTGTGCCTTACGATGCTCCGTCCACAAACTCTGTCTGCTGTATTAATTCGGTTATTGTCATCATCATCGCCACCTTTTTAAACTTTTTTCCTTGTTTGTTTCTTTATAATATTGTCCTATCTGAAGTTGACCTGTCTCAGTTGTCCGGTAATAGGTGTAATTTACAGGGAGGTGAGATCCTTCTACACAGTGTTCGACTTGCCCAGCTCCTCTCTGATGGCTGTGGACAGACAAACAACATGTCAGTTATATTGTGTTTTGTGCTGTCTTTGCTCTGATATGATCTTAGCAGCGGCTTGAATGGTTTGATGCTAATTCTCTGATGACAAAGGTACAGCAGGCCTCGTAAGCGTAAGGACTTCTTCTCAGCCCTGTGCTTTGAGGAACTTGTTTCACACCCTGTCACATACTACAGAGCAGTATGTGCATAAGGTTTATCAAGCAATCAGTTACCATCAATGAGTTCCTCTTTCAGTTTTGATAACTCCTTCCTCATCTCGTCCAGAATGTCCTGAAAATACAAGGTTGGAAGGAGAAGATTAGAGACAAAAAACAGTGGAAAAACAAGTAACTTGTATCAAACTTCAGGTTCTTTGGACATGTGAGATGGGGGAAAACAGTGAGCATAGCATCAATGAGCGATACTGTCCCAGAGAGCTGAATGAGTTTTAGTAAGCCCATAGTGTCACTCCTCTGTGTTACTGCTCTGACTGAGGCTGCTGCTGTGTGCACAGATAGGGAGGGTATATGAAGAATCTACACTTATCTAACAGGCTCATTCATAGGGGAGAAGGGCGGGATTGCCCCAGCACAGGACACCGTCATTGGGCACACCCTCTCAGGGCTCTTTAGTATGCTGTGTAAAATACAACAGCTCCAGTGTACTGGCAGCAAACAGCAAGTCGGTCATTTTTTACTTGTCTCCTCTGAATACCTGTTTCAATCTGTCATAGTCGAGACCTTCTGTTGGCACCCCGTTGGCACTTAGGGATCCAGTCGGTGTGGATTTTGGTCTGTAGACAAGAAACAGAAAAAGTTAGAGTAGTATACCTAAACTGGGGCTATTGTCAAGGGGGCCTTCAGAAGTCCCTCTTGGAGGAAAACAAGACAGCGAAGTGCCGACTGTAGCTAGATCATTCTCCTCTGCATTCAGTCCTCAGACACTTCAATCACTCTTTTAAAAAATGTGCAACTATAACATAAACAAGTTGAAAGAAAGTGCATTGAAACCCCAAAGGAGGACATCTGAGATTTCAAATTGATTCAAATTGACGGTTTGATATCAAAACACAACAGGAAACCTTGGAAGTTAGACTTAAATGCACAAAACAAACTGTCATTATACACCAACATTATTATTTTAAATTCAGAATTTGGAAACTGATACACAAATATGGCAATGTAGAGCATAAGAGTACCACAATTATTTTCAGGKCATTTCATATCCATTTGTCAGCATTGATATGACACTAGTGGTAAACAACTGAGCCTATTTGACAGGGTACCTAACAATTTGGCTGCCCACATACAGTATGAGGCTCCTTCATGAACTTAGTTAGTTCAAGCATCATTATGCTCAGAGCAAACTGAATCTAGATTTAGGCAAAGTGAACCAGTAAATTAACTGGAAACTGTAGAGTCCTATGACTGGAATCACAAATAGAATAGCTTAATGCCTTAGGTCAGGGATGAGCCACTTTGATGGGGTGGGGCCACAAAAAATCTGAACTCATCACGAGGGGCTGTAATTAAATGTAAAATAATTATGTTAGCTGAAATGGGCTAATTGAGTGACCATCAGTGACTGACATAACAAGGGAATTGATCGGAGGGCCTTTAAATGGGGGGCCGCCAGTTGCCCATCCCTGCCTTAGGTAAAGCCAGCCCAATACACATGCTACACACACCAACCATACGAGTTCACACGCCAACTAATAGGAAGGAAACACACAGCTGACATTGGGTAGTTTAGCCCGATTTAAACACAATCAAGTTGACTTTGGGAGCCAGAGTTCAGAAACAGGCCGCTGTAGTTACAGCATGCACACACAATTCAGCAGTCACACACAGCCATGCATCTCTGCCATTGGATCAGCTGGGACAGGACACTGTTGCAAACAAGGTAATCACCATGGTCTACAACTACAGGAATGATTCAAGGGAACTAAGGAAACTATCTGAGTGTGAAATCAGTTTAGAAATTAACTCTGTGAACAGCCAAAAGCTTGTCAGAGAGGAAGTGGAAGCCAAGAGGGGAAGTGTAACAATTCTCAATAGTTGTCCTTCTGCGTGTTTGTGTATTTGCTCTCGTGGTCTCTCTGTCCTCCTCTATAGGTCAGATACTAAGGCCAGTTTATGTGAGAGAAATGTAGGATGCCAATGCAGGGCTGTGTGGCCTTATCTATTGGGTGCGTCTGGGACAGAATTGGCACGGAAGTGAATATTAACAGCACTGGGCGGGGTGATGTCTCCTCTAGCTTCCTCACTATATAGTAGCACACAGCCACAGAGTGTGTTGAGTCTGTGTGTACATGTGAGTAGTGGGCTCTTTGTGACGTGTTCGAGGGATTCCCTTTGACAGGAATTTAGCAAAATAGGCACTGTAGGAGAGATGGACAGTAAAACAAAGATTGTAAAGCAACTGGAAACGTAACATGACAGACCTATAGATTGCTTATTTTAAAACAAGAATAAACCAATGTATATATGTGGAATTCATTAGTAGTCTGGTGATTACTTTGCTGGCAAAACAGAGATACAGTATGTGGGAATTACAAGGCACTAACCCAACCCCCCAAAAATATCACTTCCACTTCGATCACAGCAAATGACACAAAATGAGCAAAAAGGGAGAATTATCACTCTACAGGCCTGTATACCTGTTTACGAGATCAGAACCCATCAGATTTCTACACGGTGAGTCAAATCCGTGAGAGAGTGACTACAGCTCTTAGAAGGCCTGTCCTGTAGCCCCCCTCCCTAAACCAACCCAAACTAAATCTACAGGCTACAGAGAACACACTGAGTATAGCTGTCAGGGCATATGGAAAAACAACTGCTATTGATGATATATTGACTTTGTTTTAAGTTAACTTTACAATGATAAAGCATTGTAATAGGAATTTTCTAGGGATCTGTTAATTGTCTGAAACTTTTCGCATTAATACGCTAAAATGCAACACCAACCGACTTTAAAGGAAGTTCTAAAAAACATCTCACATTCTCAGCGAATTAAAACAAAAAAGGACTTGTGGTGGAGGCAGTCAGCATTCTGTTTTGCACATGGAAGCTGGAGGTGCATTTCCAGGAACACGTTCTCACCGACAAACCGCCATTTAGAGCCCTGGAATTAGAACCTGGAATTTGGGGCTTTCAATGACACATCTCAGGAACACTCACTTTTCATCTATATTCTTCGTAGCGGTCTATTTACCACTACAAACCGATGCGGCACTAAGACCATACTCAACGAGCTGTATACGGCGCTKCTAGTGGCCGGGGACTTTAATGCACTTAAATCAGTTTTACCTKATTTCTACCAGCATGTTAAATGTGCAACCAGAGGGAAAAATATATATATATAAAAAAGATAACTCCACACACAGATGCGTACAAAGCTCTCCCTCACCCTCCATTTGGCAAATCTGGCCATAATTCTATCCTACTGAATCCTGCTTACAAGCWAAAAATAGTGCAGGAAGCACCAGTGACTCGGTCAATAAAAAGTTATCAGATGAAGCAGATGCTAAGCTACAGGACTGTTTTGCTAGCACAGACTGGAATTTGTTCCGGGATTCTTCCGATGGCATTGGAGTACACCACATCAGTTACTGGCTTTATCAATAAGTGCATCGATGACATCATCCCCACAGTGACTGTACATACATACTCCAACCAGAAGCCATGGATTACAGGCAACATCCTCACTGAGCTAAAGGGTAGAGATGCCACTTTCAAGGAGCGGGACTCTAACCCGGAAGCTGATAAGAAATCCCGCTATGCCCTCCGATGAACCATCAAACAGACAAAGCGTCAATACAGGACTAAGATTGAATAGTACTACATTGGCGCCGACACGCGTCGGATGTGGCAGGGCWTGCAAACCATTACAGACTACAAAAGGAAGCACAGCCGCGAGCTAACCCAGTGACACGAGCCTATTAGACGAGCTAAATTACTTCTATGCACTCGTRGAGGCAAGAAACACTGAAGCATGTATGAGAGCATCAGCTGTTCCGGATGACTGTGTGATCACGCTCGCCGTAGCCGATGAGAGTAAGACCTTTAAACAGGTCAACATTCACAAAGCCGCAGGGCCAGACAGATTACCAGGACGTGTACTCCGAGCATGTGCTGACCAACTGGCAAGTGTCTTCACTGACATCTTCAACCTCTCCCTGTCTGAGTCTGTAATACCAAAATGTTTCAAGCAGACCACCGTAGTCCCTGTGCCCAAGAACACTAAGGTAACCTGCCTAAATGACACCGACCCATAGCACTCATGTCTGGTCATGGCTCACATCAACACCATTATCCCAGAAACCCTACACCCACTTCAATTTGCATACCTCCCCAATAGATCCACAGATGATGCAATCTCTATTGCACTCCACACTGCACTTTCACACCTGGACAAAAATAACTCTTATGTGAGAATGCTACTCATTGACTACAGCTCAGCGTTCAACACCGTCAAAGCTCATAACTAAGCTTAGGACCCTGTGACTCAACACCTCCCTKTGCAACTGGATCCTGAACTTCCTGATGGGCCGCCCCCAGTTGGTAAGGGTAGGTAACAAGCTTATCCTCAACACGGGGGCCCCTCAGGGGTGCGTGCTCAGTCTCCTCCTGTAGTCCCTGTTCACTCATGACTGCATGGCCAGGCACGACTCCAACACCATCATTAASTTTGCTGATGACAACCGTGGTAGGCCTGATCACCGACAACGACGAGACCACCTATAGGGAGGAGGTCAGAGACCTGGCCGTGTGGTGCAAGGACAACCTCTCCCTCAACGTGATCAAGACTAAGGAGATGATTGTGGACTACAGGAAAAGGAGGAACAAGCATGCCCCCATTCTCATTGACAGGGCTGTTGTGGAGCAGGTTGAGAGCTTGAAGATCCTTGGCGTCCACATCACTAACAAACTAACATGGTCCAAGCACACCAAGACAGTTGTGAAGAGGGCACGACAAAGCCTATTCCCCCTCAGGAAACTAAAAAGATTTGGCATGGGTCCTCAGATCCTCAAGAGGTTCTACAGCTGCACTATTGAGAGCATCCTGACTGGTTGCATCACTGCCTGGTAGGGCAACTGCTCGGGCTCCAACCACAAGGCACTACAGAGGGTAGTGAGTACGGCCCAGTACATCACTGGGGCCAAGCTTCCTGCCATCCAGGACCTCTATACCAAGCAGTGTCAGAGGAAGAACCTAAAAATTGTACTCCTGCCACCCTAGTCGTAGACCGTTCTCTCTGCTACCACATGGCAAGATGTACTGTGGAGCGCCAAGTCTAGGTCTAAGAGGCTTCTAAACAGCTACCTCCAAGCCATAAGACTCCTGAACATCTAATCAATGATTATTTGCATTGCCCCCTCCCCCCTTCACACTGCTGCTGCTCTGTTTATTATCTATGCATAGTCACCTTAATGACTCTACCTACATGTACATATTACCTCAACTAACCAGTGCCCCGCACATTGACTCAGTACCGGTACCCCCTGTATATAGCCTCACTATTGTTATTTTACTGCTGCTCTCTAATTATTTGTTACTTTAATTTCTTAATTTTGGGGGGAATTTTTCTTAAAACTGCATTGTTGGTTAACGGCTTATAAGTAAGCATTTCACTGTAAGGTCTACACCTGTTGTATTCGGCACATGCAACAATTAAAATTTGATTTGATACAGACAGCCTTGCTAGCGGTAGCCTAGTGGTAAGCAGCAACCCTGTGCTTTAGTCATGTTATTAACCAGTCATGAACCAGCAAGCCCAGGGGTCGGACCCCAGCAGTGAGCCATGCTCTGCTACCCTCTATGCTCCTTCTCTCCAGTTACATGATAATGAGCGGCAATGCAGAGGCAGTCAATGATTCAGACAGGCAGTGGATATTTTGACTTAGTTGTGCTTGACCCAATAATGTGTTTAGACTKAGAGACTAAAAATGTATTACCGTTTGTACATGAAATCTAAGCACATTTATGGAATGCTGGTACTTACCTTCCAATGACTGGGGATTTGCTACCATTCATAGTGTTAGTCCTCTCCCATGGTTTCCTGGGCATGTCTGCGGAGGAGAGAAACACAAAAGCATTAGAGATATTACACTGATATAACTGAACCACTTCATCAGAAGACAAAAAAATACTGACTGAACAAATCWGCCAAACTACATTAACTGCTGGCCAACACGGATTAGGATCCTGGTGGTCTGAATGTGGAAGGTGCATGTTTCTGTTCTGGTCCTGTGTATCTCTGACCACTACAGTCCTGTACTGTATCCTGTACCCCACTCGCCTGGTGTGCTACAGGCAGACACTTTAGGAGTCGTGGTGCCCTCGCTGCCGCCGTCGTCCTATTGGAGAGAAGCACAGTGAGTTCAAAGGTCAGAAGTTATAGGTCAGGCAGCTTCAGATGATCAGAAATGTGACCAGGCATTTAGTTAATAATCCACTGAGGGAGATCCATTGATCCTCTTTAATGCCACCAATGACCCTCAAAGAMAAACATATGAAGCTCCAAAGACATCCAGAAGGGATGGATACAGAATACAAACACCAGGCTACTGAATTATAGATGGGTAGACTAGATAGATACTGTCAGGCAGGATATAGAGATGAACTTTCCCTGGCCTCTGTCTATCTGTCATACTCACAGCTCTCTGCTCCGGCTCAGGCGATGATCCCTTCTCTGCAATTCTTCTCCTGAAAAACCCCACAAAATATTAAAGTTATAACATGTTATATTGTATGTCAAAAACAATAATTCTCACACCAAATTACTTTTAAATAATGTTTGGCTAACGTGGTACTAACAGCTACTGTACATGATCTGCAATGATATGGCACTCAATGAAAATATATATATTGACAAGAAACATTTGGACCTCAAGCCCACCCAAACATGCTGTATCCCTCCTCTCTCCATGTTTCAAATGTGAATGTAGTGGACAAAAGGAACACCTATGTGAGAATGCTGTTCATTGACTACAGCTCAGCGTTCAACACCATAGTACCCTCAAAGCTCATCACCAAGCTAAGGACCCTAGGACTAAACACCTCCCTCTGCAACTGGATCCTGGACTTCCTGACAGGCCGCCCCCAGGTGGTGAGGGTAGGTAGCAACACATCTGCCACGCTATCCTCAACACTGGAGCTCCCCAGGGGTGCGTGCTCAGTCCCCTCCTGTACTCCCTGTTCACCCACGACTGCATGGCCAGGCACGACTCCAACACCATCATTAAGTTTGCTGACGACACAACAGTGGTAGGCCTGATCACCGACAACGACGAGACAGCCTATAGGGAGGAGGTCAGAGACCTGGCCGGTTGGTGCCAGAATAACAACCTATCCCTCAACGTAACCTAGACTAAGGAGATGATTGTGGACTACAGGAAAAGGAGCACTGAGCACGTCCCCATTCATCGACGGGGCTGTAGTGGAGCAGGTTGAGAGCTTCAAATTCCTTGGTGTCCACATCAACAAACTAGATTGGTCCAAACACACCAAGACAGTCGTGAAGAGGGCACGACAAAGCCTATTCCCCCTCAGGAAACTAAAAAGATCTGGCATGGGTCCTCAGATCCTCAAAAGGTTCTACAGCTGCAACATCGAGAGCATCCTGACCAGTTGCATCACTGCCTGGTATGGCAATTGCTCGGCCTCCGACCGCAAGGCACTTCAGAGGGTAGTGCGTACGGCCCAGTACATCACTGGGGCAAAGCTTCCTGCCATCCAGGACCTCTACACCTGGCGGTGTCAGAGGAAGGCCGTAAAAATTGTCTAAGACCCCAGCCACCCCAGTCATAGACTGTTCTCTACTACCGCATGGCAAGCGGTACCGGAGTGCCAAGTCTAGGACAAAAAGGCTTCTCAACAGTTTTTACCCCCAAGCCATAAGACTCCTGAACAGYTAACCAAATGGTTACCCGGACTATTTGCATTGTGTGCCCCCCCCAACCCCTATTTTACGCTGCTGCTACTCTCTGTTTATCTTATATGCATAGTCAGTAACTATACATTCATGTACATACTACCTAAATTGGCCCGACCAACCAGTGCTCCCGCACATTGGTTAACCGGGCTATCTGCATTGTGTCCCAACACCCGCCAACCCCTCTTTTTACACTTCTGCTACTCTCTGTTCATCATATATGCATAGTCACTTTAACGATACCTACATGTACATACTACCTCAATAAGCCTGACTAACAGGCAGTATATAGCCTTGCAACTCTTTTTTCAAATGTCTTTTTACTGTTGTTTTATTTCTTTACTTACCCACACACACACACACACACCTTTTTTTCCTCGCACCATTGGTTAGAGCCTGTAAGTAAGCATTTCACTGTAAGGTCTACACCTGTTGTATTCGGCGCATGTGACAAATAAACTTTGATTTGATCTGAAAATGTTTACCTCCTGGCCAGGAGGGCGCTCATTTCCTCCATCAACCCCCCTCCTCCAGGTGCTCCTCCCAGAGGGCCGTTCCCTCCAGGTTTGGCCCCTGTAGCGCCAGCCAAGCCCCCAGCCATGGCTGCAGCCAGAGCAGCTGCCGCATCACCACCACTATCACTCTGAAGGATAGAGAGAAAGGTCAGAGTCAGAGAAGTACATTTACATTTACATTTAAGTCATTTAGCAGACGCTCTTATCCAGAGCGACTTACAAATTGGTGCATTCACCTTATGATATCCAGTGGAACAAGTAGTGGTAGACCATGTTACAGAGGCACATAACTGGGGGTCAGGTATGGTGGAGTGAGGCATATGAAAGCGTGAAGTACAGTATGGGCTACATGATTTAAATGTATCTGAAGTGAGTGGCAGCTCCCAATTAGTGCTGAGTAATTCGTGTTTTGAGGTTGGTTCGGTTATTGTTAGATTATTTAAAAAATAATCCCGATGTTTGATTTCAATATTTTTATATTACGAAATAATGACATTACAATGATTTGAGCATTTTAATGGAAATTCCAAAGGCCAAAATGTGGACCAGTCAGGTAGACAGTTCCACATCAATAGAAAAATGGGAAATTACTATGAAATAATCAAATATTAGAGTTTTGTATATTACTTAGTTTTTATTTGATTTTTCATTCCTTAAAGTCATCATTTCATCTCTACTCAGGCAGCAGCAGTCAGCCTGAGGCCATCTAACGTTACGTGCTCCCCACACTGTACTGTCTTCAGTCATCCTATTTAGCTAGCCAGCCTAAATACTGTAGCCTACAGTATGCTGCAGAACTGTCTGACAAAATAATTGTACTAGTTCTTCAAAGTAGATAAGGTATACTTTCACAAACTGTCTCTGTCCCTCTCATCGTTGTGTACATTGACTTGATTTCTCAGATTTCTCTCGTGAATGAAACAGCGAGCTGGGCTCACCAAAAAAAGTGAATTAAATGGAATTCAAGTAATTGAACAGAAGTCGATTTAATAACCAAAAAAACGATGAAATGTTAGTTAATAGCTCAGCACTACTTCCAATAGAGGGGATATAAAGTGTGACTGGTGCTGGACAAGATTACAAGCCTGTGAGGATATGGTATGAGACAAACAGTGGGTGTCTGTGTAAGGGTAAGGACTTGTGGGTGTGTTTCTGTTCTGTGCGTGTTGGCCTCTCACCCMTGGCACTTTACGCAGCTTGGCTCCAGCGAGGGCAGCGGCCAGCCCGGACAGGGGGCGGTCCTCTGAGGGGGAGAAGAGGCCGGGCGGCAGGGGAGGGGCTGGTGGAGGGGGAGGGTGGGCCTGGCCACCGAGGGAAGGTGGGGGTCCGGGTGGGGGAGGGGGCCCACCGCTGGTAGGGGTGAGTGTGGGGGGTAAGGGGGGGGGGGGAGGAGGGCCTGGTTGGGCAGAGGCTGTGGGGGTCACAGTGGAGCCGGGAGGGAGGGGGGGAGGGGGAGGGGGGGTGGGCAGCACCGGCGTCAACACTGTGTCTGTATGGGGGGAGGAGGGAGAAGAGTAAACAGTCAGTATCAAAATGTAGGACTCACAGAAAGAGTAGGAGTCACGAGTTCTCTCCTATTTAGTTTATCCTCACACACAAAACTCAGGCTTCCTAAAGTACCCATACTATATTCAGCATCAATACTAACATTATCAGGCTTGACCATTTATTGGGTAACTTTAGACTTTAAAACTTGTGTGTGAAGACACAGCATGAAGTCGCCAACATCCCCTTGCTGTTTGTCATACAACATGCATGCATATCAGTGAGTTGTGGCAATGGCCTAAATGTATCCATTTGAATGAAGCAAATGGAGACATCCAACACATAAACAAGACAGAAAATGCATTGGACACAGGAAGTCTAGCAGCCTTAGTTAGGTCAATATCGGCATATGCCTGCAAGAGCAGCCCTGAACCATGGAACCACAGAGATGTATTAACTGTAACAAGTAGCATGTAGAAAATCATTGTGATTCCTCAACCCAGASAGATGATTGGATCAATAAGCCAMYATGGAACGTGKCCATATTGAGCTCCTGTTAATGAGGGCGTGACCTATAGAATTAGGAATTCGAATACTAATTATTAGAATAGTAATTTAACTGGATCTCTATAGTGTGACCAGTTTCCTTTCAGCCAATGAGAGAGGAGACTGGAGGGCAGAGGTCACTAACACGGGTGGGTCAGTCCAAGTGGGAGAAATAGTCACACTGAATCATCTACATACACAGTGCATTCAGAAAGTATTCAGACCCCTTGACTTTTCACACATTTTGTTACGTTACAGCCTTACTCTAAAATTGATTAGTTTCTCCCTCAAATCTACACACAATACCCCATAATGACAAAGCAAAAAAAATGTTTTAGACATTTTTGCAAATGTATTATAAACTGATTCAGACCCCGTATTCAGTACTTTGTTAAAACTCTATTATGTTACAAAATAGTCTCATTAATGCTACTGGAGTGTTTGAATTATGTCAAATCTGAACTTTTGAAACTGCAATGGTTTTCAGGAAGATTTCAAATGTGGATAACTACTATTGAATTAAATGTTATTTCTCATAAAGTTAATAAGGTAATCAGATGTGATGGCCGGTTAAGGAAGAARAATAAAAAGCTTGTCCTCATTTGACATGGTTGTTAGAGGTTATTKATTTATTTGGATCCCCAAATGCAGAGGGGACAGACGTGTATGCTAACTATTCTATTTATGAGAGGGAAAAAATGATCTTAATATTATTGATTCCAGCTGCTGGATAGCTTCTGACAGTGAAAATCCCTCTAAAGACTGCCCCCGGGTTCAGTCAGTCATTTCCTAATCAAAATACATCTAATATCTATGTTAATTCCTCCGCACCAGCATCCCTCCCGTTCCCTTGAAACGTACAGTAGTGTCATGACAAGAACCCTAAGTGAACAAGGATAGAGCAGAAATGAGTCTCCATCTATCAGTCCCTTTTGTATCACGTATACAAGCCTACGGTCACCAGGTCCAGTCGGCTTGATGAACACAACACTGACATGACAAGTGAGGGTTAAAAGTCATGGTAACATACTAAGGTCATCACAATGGTGAATTGCAGAAAAATAATAGTTTGAGGTGATAAAAAAAAAACAAGAAGCAAAGGAGAAACAAAGAGACATTGATCCCTCCAGACATAGCTGCAGCGATCTATAGCTAGATGCAACAGAGCCCCCTGTCTGTGAGTGCACACATACATGCCATGCCATGCCCAGACACCATTCAAACCAGTTCACCAGGCAACTCAAGACCACGAGCAATAGCATGGACATACATGGCGAGAGTATGCTGACAGAGGCCAGACATACACCTGACCAACACAGATTAACAAGCACCTAGCAGACCTAGAGCCATACTATCCACCGCTGCAGCCAGCATTGGCACCCAGTGCTGGGCCGAGCTGGTTAGGGCAGGCCCGCTACTCCCTGGCCCCCCGTTAGTGGGTGAGTGGAGGTAGAGAGCGAGGCTGAGAGAGGTGAGGCCTTACCCTGCTGGGCCAGAGGGTCTGCAGGCTGAGAGGCCTCTGGAGCCACGGAGCAGGAGTCTCCCAGCACAGAGAGGTTTACAGAGAGGTCAGCAGAGGCAGGGGGAGCTGTGGAAGGAGAAGGGACAACAGCAGGCTGGGATGAGGGAGAGGACACAAGGGGAGCGATGGGGGAGACAACAGGCGACTGCTGGCAGGACAGGGACAGGGAGAGAGGGGGCAGCGGTGGAGGGGGAGGTGGGGTCAGAGGAGGAGGAGGTGGGGTGGGGTTGCTGCTATTGCCGATGGTGACAGGTGAAGGAGCGGGGAACATGGGGGGCCCGTTGGGAGAGGGAGAGGGGTGTTTCTGTGACAGGGGGCTGGGGGCCGGGATGGCGATGACGGGGCGAGGGCCAGTGGCCTTGCCAGGCGGGCTACTGATCATGACGGGGGGCGAGGGAGGCAGGGGGCTGAAGTTGGTTGCTGACCACACCACTGACTTGGAGGGGGTTGCCGGGGCTGGGGCAGGGGGCGTAGGAGGGACAGGCTGTCGCCTGGGGACTGTGGCGTAGTGGGGCAGGACCGGATGGAAGGCGGAGCCGAGTGAGGTGGCGAATCGGGAGGCAGAGTGTCGTAGAGGCGGGGTGGGGGGTGTTGCAGAGGAGGGTGACGGGGTGGGCGGAGGGTAGTTGGGGGTGGTGGGAGACACAGACGTAGAGGAGGTCTTGGAGGAGTACTCTGGAGGCGGAGGGGTGTAGAGGGTACTTTCAAACGCTGAACAGGACAGGAGAGAAGCAGCCACCGTGCAGCCACACAAGGGGGGAAAGAACACAGGAGAGGAGAGAGAGAAAGGGGGAGAAACAGAAAGAACAGAGAGAAGGGGGCAAATGAAGCAGGAAAAACCAGCACAGACCTAAATCTCCTTTTTCTATACTTGTCTGACAGAAAGGATGCTACTATTAGTACACAAGGTTAGCAGTTGAGACAGAACCTGAGGCACACTCTGTAAACAATGCGTCAATGTGTACACATGGATAGAGAGGCAGCAGAAAAACAGAGACCATAGTACTTTCAGTCGGGAGCGCTTGGCTTGGCCGCTCATTGAATGAAGCCTAATCAAGTGATGCCCACTTCAAACACTTTATTAGCCTCTGGTGAAACTCACAGGATCAACACACACCAGACACAGCACTGGTCAGTCACTCACTCTGTCCATGCTGCATCCAGCCGCTCCATACCAGGACTGAGCAAGCAGAACAGTTGTATTCTATACATTTAGAAGTCAAAGAACCACAATTGAGACATGACACCAATTTGGACATGTTTTGTAAATTGTTCTAACAATAAGCAAATGGTGCACAGACTCGAGTACAATCTAAATGAACTAAATAAATAAAACYCTTCAATATATTTGGGTGACTCCAGTTTAAATCAATCACCCCTTACTTGCATTCACCATTACCTAGTTTCTATCAGAACGATTTCAAGTCAGAATCTCCTCTTTCAAATGACAAGGAGTTCGCTCCTTGTCTTACAAAACAAAGAAAAAAATACCATCACAAAGTCTGTTTCTCATCAACACACACATCAGTAGTATCTTCTCATCTCTCATGTAAAGTACAGAATTAGTGAGGTGAGCCATTGCGGGGGTAGTCTCGCTGGGTGGTCACACTGCCAGAGCCTGACTGCATGCTCTGAATTATCCATGCTCTGTTTTGTTGTGGCCCCAGCCAGCGTAGCCCCAGAGTTAGCCCAGAGCGGAGGCCACTCATGCAATATGTTGACTGAGGGGCAATGCTGCTAATCCTTTGTGCCGGCCTCATTCTGCTCCACTGACCCTCAGTGGCAGCCACACACACACACTCCTCCAGCCAGAAGACTTACTCTTGCCCAAATGTTTGTCTCTTCTTCCCGATCCCCCAACTGTCTCCTCCTTTCTCCTCTCTCCTCTCCCTCCCTCCCTCCCTCCCTCCCTCCCTCCCTCCGGGTGGTAAGTGGGCAGAGGCAGGCCCCAGCTTTGCTCTGTGATTCCAGAGTAATAACACACACACACCTCACTAACCCCAAAATGGACATACACTCCGTCTCCTCCATACACACTAACTAAATGTAGCCTAGTGTGTAGCCTAGTGTGTTCCCTAGGAGAGTGGCCTACAGAAGAAGCGGACCAGTATAGGGCGGGCCGGTCTAAAACCATCACATCAGTAGTAGGAATGGCTGGATTAAAGTTGTTGACATTCACACAAGGAATCCCTTGTTCTTTTGAATGCGATGAGGGGCATAGCTAATATGAGACAGACGCCACAGTGTGRCGGACACATCAGGAAGCTCATTTCAGATAGTCCATGGATCTGTGGATGCCCTATTAGCAGACCTCTCCTCAAGTGTTCAGTCAGAAGTTGAGGTATGGTTACACACAGGATCAGCATGGCATCCATTAGACACTGACGACATCCAATGGAATACTAAACATACTATGAATGAAATTGGAAATCCAACCAAAAGCTATGTCAAGGCTATGTACATTAGGCCAACAGCGCAAATGTTTGTTTTTCCTGCAGGAAAGACAACTAGAAGCGTATTAAAAGTGCATACTCACACCTCAAACCCAAAAGCGTCCCAAATGTTACAGCAACATGCAATGCAACAMTGTTTCTTGTGTTGGTCTTGTCATGTTCTGTGTGAATTGGGTCGTTATGCATTTATTGTATAAATGTCCTGGGAAAAATAAAGTGAACTCTATACCATGATATGTTAGTTATATTGATGTGCTCCTGCAGTGCAGGCAGAATGTTAGCCTTGATGGTTCATTTTTCTCCTACTAACACAGAATCTGGCCCAGTTAATGTGATGATTGTGGKACTGAACTATGCCAACACTGGCTCCCCCACTGACCCAATATGTAGCAGCAATGCCCATCTCCCATCCTTGATCCTCCCCTAACCAAACCCAGAACCTGAGTCCTGCACCTGCCTATGCTTTGCCGGGCAGGCTGGCTGGGGTTCCCCCTACCATCCACCAACACATAGTCAAAGCCATCCCTGGTCAAAACAGGACCCATTTAACAGGAGTAGGCAGAGAGAGCTGAGTGTGTGTCAGTGTGTGTGTGTTCTTGCCTGCTCGCTGAGAGAAGCACCTAAACACTCCCCCTATGCCCTAGCGCCACTCAAGCTGTTCCACGAGCCCGTCCAACACACAGGCAGATGGGCAGAGAGAGATGGGAGAGGAGCCTCGCTATAAGTCACACTAACTAATGAGCGGCCAGGGATGGCTGAGTAGAGTCAGCGTCTAGGCTCCGCTTCAGACTCCAGCTAAATGTCAAGCTGGGATTTTACACCCAAGACGACTCTTTGGAAGTACTACTGCTAAATGAAGTGAGATCTAAGCCCACTCACCTGTTGGTGACTATTCTGTCATTTTGTTCTGTGTCGTCAGTGTGTACTGTACTACCTTGTCCTGTCCTAGACATCAGATGTGTGCATATGCGTGTTGGTGTGTGTGTGTGTGTGTGTGTGTGTGTGGAAGTATGTGTATGCATGTGGGCGAGTGTGTAAGAGGTAAGGAAAAAGGCTTGGCTGCTCACCGGCGTTGGAGATGCGTCTCCCTCTCTCCCAGTCCATCTGCTCTCTGTCCAACTGCTGCTCCTGGTGAGTCTCTCGCTCCATCCTCTCCCTCTCCTGCTTCTCGCTCTCCATCAGCTCCCACTCTCTCTCCGCCCGCTCTCTCTCCAACTGCTCTCTCTCCAACTGCTCTCTCTCCGCCCGCTCTCTCTCCAACTGCTCTCTCTCCAACTGCTCTCTCTCCAACTGCTCTCTCTCCAACTGCTCTCTCTCCAACTGCTCCTGACGCTCACGCTCCAGGCGATCCCGTTCGGCGCGCTCCACATGCTGCCTCTCGGCGCGCTCCCTCTCCCTCTCGGCGCGCTCCCTCTCCCTCTCGGCGCGCTCTCTCTCTCGCTCCTGACGCTCACGGTCTTGACATTCCCGTTCACGCTCCCTCTCCAGCATCTCACGCTCCAGCCGTTCCCTCTCCTGGCGCTCGCGCTCCAGCCGCTCGCGCTCCATCTCCTTCTGCCTCTGAAGCTCCTGCAGCTGCCTGCCATGGGGAGAGAGGAGAGAAGAGGTTAGAGAGAGGAAGAGAAAGGGGTTGATGAGGAGAGACGAGAGAGGAGACACCAGACGAGGAGACACCCGATGAGGAGAACTAAGACAGGAGAGACCATACAGTCAAGAGAGGAAACCATAGAAGAAAAAGGAGAGACCATACAGGATTGTGGAGAAAGCAGAGAGGAGAAAGAATAGAGGAGTGGAGAAGATGGGGTAGCCTAGCGGTTAAGAGCATAGGGCCAGGTAACGAAAAGGTCGCTGGTTCGAATCCCCGAGCCAACTAGGTGAAAAATCTATCAATGTGCCCTTGAGCAAGGCACTTAATCCTAATCGCTCCTGTAAAATGTCAATGAAGAGATGAGGCCCTGACCTCGTTTCACACGCTGGCCTAACGCACCACGCAGACCCACAGGCAGTGCTGTCACTTGGAAAAGGCCTTTTTGTCATCATTATATAAGCTTGTTGTCATTATGTAATTACTGTTCTGTGCAAGACAAACCGTTACGCAACCACAGCTAGCTCTGCACATTTGTTGTTAAACACCACAATGTATTCTTCTGGCTACAGCCTCCCATTCTGTAGTGATAAGGACAGAACCTGTCTGTTATTCAGCTTCTACTGGCATTTACTGCATAACATTGACCAAATACCTAAACACATCAGCTTGTTCATTCCAACTAGGTCTGCTGAGGTCGGATAGGAGCTTCTCAGGTTGGGAATGACTTATTTCTGCAGCGAGAAATCTCATCACTAGAGGGCAGCATGCTGTAATAAGAGATGAGGCAGGCTGCCTCCTGGGGTAGCCTGCTGTAGCTCACTGTGACTCTGGCTGGTTGGCTGCAGCTCCAAGCCATTTCTTCTCGCTCTCCCCATATCACTACCATGGAGGCTGTGACTGGTATCCGCCTATTCTGTTTGGCTTCATCAGCCTCAACCAGGCCTGCTGACAAATATTACCCAGACTGTCATAATAACACTGCAGATCCCCTATCCATGACTGTCAATTTGGGACATTTTGGATTGGGTCACATCAATACAATTGAAGCCTTGACCAAATTAACCTGTGGTGCTTCACTTGTATAGGGACAAGCTGCAAGCCCTTTTCCCTCAGTCACTCCTTCACCCTACTGTTCACGTTGAATCATCAACATCAGTCATCAGTTTCAAATGCTATCTGGTGTCACACCGCCCCCGCGCTCCATCTGGCCAGGAGCTAGCTACACACACCTGTTCCGCAATGATGTCACAGCCAGACACCCCCCTCTAGGTTCATCACCTGAATACTCTACCCCACCAGTCACCAGCCAACTTCCCATTGAACCCCTCCTACTTCCCTGGCCCTGCATCCCCTGGTGGGGCAGCATCAAGTCTCCACACACCCTTTAGAGAGGAACATGATGGGAAATAAAAACGCTTTCCTGCCCCAAGACAGGCCTGGAGGAGTATGACGTCCTATCACGTGGTGTAAACGACTTACAATACACCTGTTTATGAATAACAGCACTTCCGCTCCCCTTTTCCTATAAGTGCACTGTGTGTGTCTATTCTACACTATGTGCTCTGAGAGAAGAAGTGAATAGTCAAAGTGGAAACCGGACACAAATAAACCCTCAATGTGCCAAGTCAGGGGATTACAGGTTCAATCAATCCATGTTATTCACCCAGAATGACTTCATGGGCTCTAGTGAACTAAGACTAATGATTTACTGGAAGGCAAACCATCGCTCTTCTCTTTTTGATGGAGATCGAAAAAGCCTTGAAATAATCCATCATTAACATATATAGCTTAAGAATGACATGAAAATTATTTCAATGTTACTTAAGACTGTAAAGCTTCAGCTAGTAATACAACTAGAAACAGTTCTGGGCCCAGGCAGCAATCCACTCTGTAGGCTAGAGTAGCCAGAGAAAGGGCTGAGAGAGAGTTAACAGATTTAGTTGGTGGAGATCCTCTCTCTCCCAGAACCAGCGTGGAAGCGGCTGAGGAGGCTTTCACTAGCTGTTGCCTCAGCCAGGCTTCCCCCAGTACCACTGACCCCATTATCCATATTCACTAGTCTCACTCTACAAGGTGTCCCCATATCACACTGTGCTGTTATCGAAATGTAGCTGTACCCAGCAGGCTCCCATGAGGACGGCTATTCTCCTCGGCACTGGTGCACTTCATAATGACAGGGAGCACAGAACAGAGCACTCCCGTCCTAACTTCACTAAAGCCCCAGTGCAGCCCTCATCTACCTCTTCTCCATCCTCCCACGCCTCCCCCTCCACCTCTTCCCCACCTCCCTCTGAGTTAATTAAAGAGCAGGAGTTTTGTACTGCTCATTAGGCGCTGGGCCACTAGAGGTCTGGAGGCAAGGTATCTGGCTCGAAGGACCACTCCCAGGGGTTTCGCTATAGGATAACATCCCCTTATCTCCACGCTGATATAGCTACAGTATGGAGTACAGCAGAGAGTCTACTATATAAGGTAGTGTATATCAGCGCTAAGATAAGAGGCATTACAGTGATTAGCATATACTCCACCCCGGGGGCAGTCTGCGAGGGCAGCAGCTCCTCCACAGAGAGTATCAAACTGTGACAGGAGTGCTGACAGTGCCGGAGACTGCTGCACAAGCAGGAGCCTCTAAAATATCACAATTAAAGTGTAAAATATTATCAGTATGCCCGAGGTTAAATGTAGGCGGGATGGTGTTGAGAGCAGCAGGAAGGGTTGATTATGCACACCACTAGAACGAACGACAGGGTTAGAGAAGGTCAGTGGTGGATGATGCAATTGACGTGCAATGTCAATGACACCTATATGGGGAGTGGTTATACCGTACAAAACCGAGTGAAACTGTATACAGGATTGGTAGTAACGGAATACATGTAAAAAGGATGACGTAAACCAATCAACCCGGATTATGAGGAAAAACAACAACAAAATGATCATTGTGCTTGGTTCATAGAACCGGGCTTCCGTCAGTAACCTGCGGTAGCCACTGGATGTGGTTTGTGTTTTCTTCCTGCAAATGTTGCTCTATCTTTTGAACGGTTTAAACCACAAAATATTATGACCCCATGCCTGTAATATAAGAGTCCGTCTACAATTCCCACAAGCAATAACAGAGTGGACAAGCCTAGGAACTAAAATCAGACTGGGGGGAAAAGAACATCAATTATGATGTTATATTCTACCTTGAAGATACAAAAATATTGCCTGGTGAGCTTCTGAACATCCCAATACCTTTCTGATGCATTTCAGTCACTCTTAACCATACTACCTTCAGCTTGAAATACTGTCAAAACTGTCAGACTGATTAGTAATAAACTGTCATAGCTACAATTAAAAAATTCAACATTGTCCGTTGATTACATTAGTTTTTACATGGTGGGGTTTGGCGAAAAAAMAAAAAAATCTAAATGGGATCAGGGCCCAAAAAGTTTGGGAACCCCTGCTTTATACGGAACAAGGCTTCACCAAAAATAAGGTGTTTTACAACATAGAACTTTGGTTAACTTTGGTAATGGTGACATGACATACCTGTCCACAGCAGTAGTTCAGACTATTTCCATCTAGTGTATTTATTGTACATGTAACACTATCTGACACACACTGAAATCCCTGGCATACGAGACCATAACATTCCTACACAACACAAAGGAGAACAGTTATAATAAGCACTAGGCCTCACCATGTCTGTTAGACGAGATTGTGTGGCGAGAGGTGGTGGTGGAGAGGAGGAGAGTCATAGGACAGAGTCTGCTTGCCATTCGTCAAGGGGATAGCAATTTGTTTACATCCAGTTTAACTTTCAAGGAAGGGACGTCATGTTAAAGTAATGTTCTCCTTGAGATGAACATGGATATACAGTACCAGTCAAAAGTTGACACCTACTCATTCAAGGGTTTATATTTTTACTATTTTCTACATTGTAGAATAATAGTGAAGACATCAAAACTATGAAATAACACATATGGAATCATGTAGTAAGCAAAAAAAGTGTTAAATCAAATTAGATTTTATATTTGAGATTCTTCAAAGTAGCCACCCCTCACCTTGATGACAGATTTGCACTCTTGGCATTCTCTCCACCAGCATCACCTGGAATGTTTTTCCAACAATCTTGAAGGAGTTCCCACATATGCTGAGCACTTGTTGGCTGCTTTTCCTTCACTCTGCAGTCCAACTCATCCCAAACCATCTCAATTGGTTTGAGGTCAGGTGATTGTGGAGGGCAGGTCATCTGACGCAGTACTCAATCACTCTCCTTCTTGGTCAAATAGCCCTTACACAACCTGGAAGTGTGTTGGGTCATTGTCCTGTTGAAAAACAAATGATTGTCCCACTAAGCCCAAACCAGATGGGATGGCGTATGGATGCAGAATGCTGTGGTAGACATGCTGGTTAAGTGTGCATTGAATTCTAAATAAATCACTGACAGTGTCACCAGCAAAGCACCACCACACCTCCTCCTCCTCCATGCTTCACGGTGGGAATCGCATATGTGGAGATCATCCGTTCACCTACTCCGCGTCTCACAAAGACACGGTGGTTGGAACCAAATATTTCAAATTTGGACTCAGACCAAAAGGACAGATTTCCACCGGTCTAATGTCATTTGCTCGTGTTTCTTGGCCCAAGCAAGTCTCTTCTTCTTATTGGTGTCCTGTAGTAGTGGTTTCCTTGCAGCAATTCCACCATGAAGGCCTGATTCACGCAGTCTCATCTGAACAGCTGATGTTGAGATGTGTCTGTTACTTGAACTCTGAAGCATTTGGTTGGGCTGCAATTTCTGAGGCTGGTAACTCTAATGAACTTATCCTCTGCAGCAGAGGTAACTCTGGGTCTTCGTTTCCTGTGGCGGTCCTCATGAGAGCTAGTTTCAGAGCTTTTGCGACTGAACTTGAAGAAACTGTCAAAGTTCTTGAAATTTTCTGCATTGACTGACCTTCATTACTTAAAACAAACATKTTTTTGGTTACTACATGATTCCATATGTGTTATTTCATAGTTTTGATGTCTTCACTATTATTCCACAACGTAGAAAATAGTAAAAAGAAAAGAAAAACCCTGGAATGAGTAGGTGTGTCCAAGCTTATTACTGGTACTGTATCTGAAGCAATAAGGGATAATAAATACAACTACACTGAACAAAAATAAAACGCAACACGCAACAATGCTTTTACGGAGTTACAGTTCATATAAGGAAATCTGTCAATTGCAATACATTCATTAGGCCTTAACCTATGGATTTCACATGACTGGGAATACAGATATGCATATGTTGGTCACAGACACCTTTAAAAAAAGGTAGGGGCGTGGATCAGAAAACCAGTCAGTCTCTGGAGTGACCACCATTAGCCTCATGCAGCGTGACACATCTCCTTCGCATAGAGTTGATGAGGCTGTTGATTGTGACCTGTGGAAAGTGGTCCCACTCCTCTTCAATGGCTGTGCGAAGTTGCTGGTATTGGCGGGAACTGGAACACACTGTCGTACACATTGATCCAGATCATCCCAAACATGCTCAATGGGTGACATTTTCAGCTTTCAGGAACTGTGTATAGATCCTTGCGACATGGGGCCGTGCATTATCATGCTGAAACACACTTCTCCAGCGTGCCAGTGGCCATCGAAGGTGAGCATTTGTCCTCTGAAGTCGATTACGACGACAAAGTGCAGTCAGGTCAAGACCCTGGTGAGGATAAGCATGCAGATGAGCTTCCCTGAGACTCTTTCTGACAGTTTGTGCAGAAATGTTTGGGTTTTGCAAACCAGTTTCATCAACTGGCTGGTCTCAGACGATCACACAAGTGAAGAAGCCTGATGTGGAGGTCCTGGGCTGGCGTGGTTACACGTGGTCAGCGGTTGTGAGGCCGGTTGGACGTAATTCTCTAAAACGACATCAGGGGCGGCTTATGGTTGAGGAACGAACATTGAATTCTCTGGCAACAGCTCTGGTGGACATTCCTGCAGTCAGCATGCCAATTGCACGCTCCATCAAAACTTGAGACATCTGTGGCATTGTGTTGTGAGATAAAACTGCACATTTAGAGTGGCCTTTTATTGTTCCCAGCACAAGATGCACCTGTGTAATGATCATGCCGTTTAATCAGCTTATTGATGCCACACCTGTAAGTGGATGGATTATCTTGGCAAAGGAGAAATGCTCACAAACAGGGACGTAAAGAAATTTGTGCAGAAAATCTGAGAGAAATACGCTTTTTGTGCCTATGGAAAATGTCTGGGATATTTTATTTCAGCTCACGTAACATGGGACCAACACTTTACATGTTGCGTTTATATTTTTGTTCAGTGTATTTAGGMATGTCAGTTTTGAGTACTAGTGTATACTGCACCCATAGCAGAACTTTCATTACATTCCAATATAGAATCTTTTTGGGATATGACAACTATAAAACTCTCATACAGTCTAACAATACAATGTATCATCACTATTAGGGTGAGCCAAGCTGGAGCATTAACAATACATATGTCTTGCTGAAAGAGGGGAAGGCAGCTCCTTGCAGGTCCTACTGAACAGAACAATGGGACCAGATCAGAAATGATGAAAGGATTCCTCAGCACATGTTAAAACACACAAACACAGAATTCCCCTCACTTTCTCAGGAGCCCTACATGCACACCGAGCCGGGTGGGAAAAGGTTGATATGTACATGACTTCCTCTCTCACATTTAAGGTATTGAAGGCTTCAAAGATGTGAAGAACCTTGGTGATCCATTTACTAGTCTCAGTTCCTGACATGCGTTGCCTGGGGAACGGTTGCTAAGGGAGTGTAGACAGCACACGGCCTGAATCCGAACGTCTTTCAACAACTTACTACTACCACGGACTCACACACAAAAAAGCTTTGTCAGTATTTTACAAGAAAACGAGAATCGCTTGAATGTGCTGTGTTTGACAAATTAATTATTTAGACAGTAGGAAACCAGTGCGGAGGAGGAGGACATTACAGTATGAAAGTGTCAGAACGAGGGCAGACTATTAATACAGACAAAATTAGAACCAAGGTTGGGGCAGGAGAAAAGGGCTGGGCGATAAGGCCAAAATATCACAATATTTTTCACATTTCTGACAGCATGGCGGTATTTTATGTTTCTGAATAAAAGTTCTAAATATGTTTTATGAGTAGTGCATAACCCTTGAATGGCAACACATGAATTCGGAGTGCTTTTTAATGGGCTTTCTCCATTCTGATGGTTTTATACTTAACCAAACTAGTACAAAACTGACAAAGTAGTACAATTTGTACAACTTTTCATTTTATTTAGCACTCTATCATAATATCGTTATAGACAGTATTGCAAAAATCCATACCGGTATGTGGATCCTGGTATACCGTTATTCACGATATAGTCGCCGAGCCCTAGCAGGAGCAGATGTTAGACAACATGGTCTACATCCAATGAAAATGCCAAAATACAATTCCACACTGAAGAGTGAGCATCTTTGGAGTGGTCTTGAGAACTAACTGCACACAGTCCAAGCTTTAGGGTGTAGCAAGTGTGATGCTTCTCAGCGGTCCTTGATTCTGACAGCCAAGGGAAGCAGAGCCGCACAATCACAAAGCCTGGCAAGCCCCCAGTCCAGTTGGTCAGAGAAGCTTTCCTCATTGGCCTGGCCTGAACAGTTCTGTATCAGTGGACTGAAGCCCAGTTAGTCCATATGGAGCTACTCTATAAATGACTCCGTCCAACTCTACAGCTCACAGTTACTTCCAGGTGTCCCCTAACCAAGCGCAGCAAGTCAGACCAGGGGCCTCATTTATAACCATTGTATAAATTTCACACTATACATCTGCGTGCGCCATTCAAAAATAAATAAATGCATGTCTAAAAATAGAGATTTATAAACTTGGCGCACAACATACGCACGTTTCCCGTTATAAATCTGACACGTCCTTAAACTGTGCATGCGTGAACTAGCATTATAACTCCGCATGGAAAACGCCCTGCATCCACCTTTTATGGTGACTTAATGCCATTTATTTGCTGTATAACTTGGAACTTTTTGAATTAGTCCATGTTAGTTTCTGATAAACTCAGCAAAAAAAGAAWCATCCCTTTTTCAAGTCCCTGTCTTTCAAAGATAATTTGTAGAAATCCAAATACCTTCACAGATCTTCATTGTAAAGGGTTTAAACACTGTTTCCCATGCTTGTTCAATGAACCATAAACAATTAATTAACATGCACCTGTGGAACGGTCATTAAGACACTAACAACTTGCAGACGGTAGGCAATTAAGGTCACAGTTATGAAAACTTAGGACACTAAAGAGGCCTATCTACTGACTGAAAAAACACCAAAAGAAAGATGCCCAGGGTCCCTGCTCATCTGCGTGAATGTGCCTTAGGCATACTGCAAGGAGGCATGAGGACTGCAGATGTGGCCAGGGCAATAAATTGCAATGTCCGTACTGTGAAACGCCTAAGACAGCGCTACAGGGAGACAGGAAGGACAGCTGATTGTCCTCGCAGTGGCAAACCACGTGTAACAACACCTCCACAGGATCGGTACAGCCGAACATCACACCTGTGGGACAGGTACAGGATGGCAACAACTGCCCGAGTCACACCAGGAATGCACAATCCCTCCATCAGCGCTGAGACTGTCCACAATAGGCTGTAGGTGTGTTGTAAGGCATGTCCTCACCAGACACCACCGGCAACAACGCCGCCTATGGGCACAAACCACCATCGCTGGACCAAACAGAAAAGGCAAAAAATGCTCTTCACTGACGAGTCGTGGTTTTGTCTCACCGGGGGTGATGGTTGGAGTCGCATTTAACGTAGAAGGAATGAGCATTACATCGATTTGGAGGTGAAGGGTCCGTCACGGTCTGGGACGGTGTGTCACAGCATCATCGGACTGAGCATGTTGTCATTGCAGGKAAACTCAACGCTGTGCATTACAGGGAAGACATCCTCCTCCCTCATGTGGTACCCTTCCTGCAGGCTCATCCTGACATGACCCTCCAGCATGATAATGCCACCAGCCATACTGCTCATTCTGTGTGTGATTTCCTGCAAGACAGGAATGTCAGTGTTCTGCCATGGCCAGCGAAGAGCCCGGATCTCAATCCCATTGAGCACGTCTGGGACCTGTTGGATCGGAGGGTGAGGGCTAGGGCCATTCCCCCCAGAAATGTCCGGGAACTTGCAGGTGCCTTTGTGGAAGAGTGGGGTAACATCGCACAGCAAGAACTGGCAAATCTGGTGCAGTTCCTGAGGAGGAGATGCGCTGCAGTACTTAATGCAGCTGGTGGCCACACCAGATACTGACTGTTAACTTTTGATTTTGACACCCCCCCCCGCCCTTTGTTCAGGGACACATTATTCAATTTCTGTTAGTCGCATGTCTGTGGAACTTGTTCAGTTTATGTCTCATTTGTTGAATCTTATGTTCATACAAATATTTACACGTTAAGTTTGCTGAAAATAAACACAGTTGACAGTGAGAGGCCGTTTCTTTTTTTGCTGAGTTTACAAAGAGCAATGACAAATTTGATCAAATATTTTTGGAGGTGTTGGCAGAATGTTATCTTTTGCAGTAACTTAGGCTGTATTTGGAAAAGGACTGACCGTTTCTGAAAGACAATAAAATGGCACATTATTGTGGACATGTCAGCTCTTCTCACTAACAGCAAATGGCTGCATTTTTTAAATTATGTTTTKAATTTAAAATAAAAAATAAATAAAAATCATATCACCCATTTGCACAAGATACTTACTTACCAACCACTAGAAAATGTGCGTGCGCATGGTCTAAACTCTGTGTCGAAGTAATGACATTCTCATGCCAAGTTCAGTTTTTATAAATCGTAACCTTTGGGAGAAAACTGGCGCATGGTTGTTTTGGGATACATTTTGTATTTCATCACGAGGCCCCAGAACACTAGTCAAAGCCAAGGAGAGGAATTGGTTTTGTCCAACAGCAGCCCTGTGTTAGACAATAACAGAACACAAGCACTATACATGTAGTCTGACACAGCTGCAGGTGCTTGATACCACCCCTCCACTACTGTTATTGTGTGATCTCAACTACTGTTACCATGAGATCTCAACCACATACCGTGTGATCAATGTCAAGCAGCAGATAAATGCTCCTCATTAGCAGCTCGTCTCTAAATGATTCTGTCAATCGGGTACAGAGCACCACATTATTTCCAATCTCCCTGCATCAGTATGGAGAATATCTTCCTTTTGTCTCACCACCTGACAGATGCTAGAAGCAGGCACAGTGCTACAGTCAAACTGCTATAGTCTCACACCAGCTACTTATACATCCCATTACACTCTTTTAATCTAATGGTAGGTTAATACTGGGTATCTCTGGGACTTGAGGCATCTTAAAGTCTTGGCTTTTGTGAGTCATGTCTTCAGAAGGACTGGGATTTGGGATTGGAAGAGAGATTTCGGGGTAYGGAGAAAAACATCCAAATCCACATATTTGCCTATGTAATCTTCTGGAAACCACGACCAGCGATCTTCTGACAGAGGACATAGATCTAAATATTTATTTATAGCGTGGTTCAAAGTATGACACTGAGAAATAGTCAGCGTAGATATAGTTATGCGTGACGAAGCACGGAATGTATTTAAGAGATGGATATATAAACAGCCAAGGCTCAATACATGTGGTCATTCAAGAATTTGGTATGCCATTGTTGGACTGGATTGCTGCAAAACTTAAAACAGGATTTCCACATTATGTGTATGAATGGCTTGCTTTTCCCCCTCAAACACACACGTATATAGGATTTGTGACACACACAGTCACACACACTGATCCCTGGGATGCCAGGCTGCTCTGAGGCCATAGCTGAGTAGTGAGAGCGGTTTTGGCTGGGGCCGCGCCTCTAGTCTCTCCAGCTGGAGCTATGAATGCTGACAACGTTTAGCTAGCTCGTCTGGGCATGTTGCTGTTAGCTAGCACATGGACAAGCAGTACTACAGCTGTCTCTTATACACATCTAGATGTGTATAAGAGACAGGCTCTGAGGCCATAGCTGAGTAGTGAGAGCGGTTTTGGCTGGGGCCGCGCCTCTAGTCTCTCCAGCTGGAGCTATGAATGCTGACAACGTTTAGCTAGCTCGTCTGGGCATGTTGCTGTTAGCTAGCACATGGACAAGCAGTACTACAGTAGTCAGACATGACACAAATTACCACCATAGCTGGATCCTTCGTTCTGTTTTGCACTACAGAATAAACTTTGAGAACAGTCAGCCCTCAAATGCTAGTTACCTAACGTTAGCTAGCAAATCCGAGTTGAAACAAGCTAGCTAGCTAATTTTAGCTGGCCAGGTCGGATTTGCTTGGTTGGCTAGCTAGCTAATAGCCAATGCTATGGCAAGCAAGGTAGAAAATAAGTCAGCTAGCTAGACTGTTATGCTAATAATGATGCTAACCTTTTAGCTAGCTAGCTAATGCCAGCAAGCTAAATACATGGCTCTGAGTCTAGCTGGCACTGGCAGAAGTATGGGGTCACGTGAGTTACAGCATGGTAAGAGGGAATTCATTTCTTCAACATCTTGCTCACTAGCTAGCTAGCAACATTAGCAAAGCCAGCTGTAGTCACATATTGGCTACTTAGCAACCTGACAATTTCTGGAGGCAGTGGAAACACAATTTGAGCTAGCCCACCAAGGCCAGCCCAACCTGGATTGACTTCAAAGTGCCAATTGAAACTGTGCTCAAGTRAGCTGGGCCTCTTGCTTTCTCTCCCCATCCCTCTCCTTTTAATTTGACTTCTGCTCCCTTGATCCTTAGTATTTTATGAAGATATTCCAAGCAGAGAGGACGCAGCAAGGTCTCTCCCCTATCTGGCCGAAATAACTTGTATGTATATGGAAACTGGTATGCATGTATGCAAGCATGACATTGATAGATGTGACTGGATGTAGGCCTATAGTATAGGCATCTCTGTTTTCTCAGTGTTTTGCCAGTACGGGACCAWTATCATTTATTTATTCTAATTTTAAATGAATGTAGTTCTGTCCTTGACCTGTTCTTGTCCCTTACAAAAAAAGATTGCAGTCGGAGTGCAGTATAACTTCTGTACAATGCAGTATAACTGCAGTTAAAGTGCAGTAACTGCAGTATGCTGTAAATACTGCATCCAAATTAACTTATTTTTACTACAGTAATGTTGCAGTGTAACTGCAGTTACAGTGTAGTATAACTGTGGTGCTAGGCTAATTATTCTGAAAATACCACCGTCAACTGCATTTACTACACTTTTTTGTGGTTCTTTTCCCCCAAAAAATCTCTCCAATTTAGATCTTGTCGTCCTCCGAAACATGACCCTCCAAACCGGCATTCTTAACACCAGCCAGCGTAACCTGGAAACCAGCCGCACCAATGTGTCAGAGGAAACACCGCTGAACTGACGACTGAGGTCAGCCTGCAGGCGCCCGGCCCGCCACAAGGAGTCGCTAGAGCGCGATGAGCCAAGTAAACCCTCCCTGGCCAAACCCACCACTAACCCGGACGACGCTGGGCCAATTGTGCGCCGCCCTATGGGGATCACGGCCAGTTGTGATACAGCTCGGGATCGAACCCGGGTCTGTAGTGACGCCTCTATCACTGCTACGCAGTGCCTTAGACCGCTGCACCACTCGAGAGGCCCGTACTGCAATCTTTTATTTGGAAGACATTTACAATTGAAGTCGGAAGTTTACATACACTTAGGTTGGAGTCATTAAAACTCGTTTTTCAACCACTCCACAAATTTCTTGTTAACAAACTATAGTTTTGGCAAGTCGGTTAGGACATCTACTTTGTGCATGACACAAGTCATTTTCCCAACAATTCTTTACAGATTATTTCACTTATAATTCACTGTGTCACAATTCCAGTGGGTCAGAAGTTCACATACACTAAGTTGACTGTGCCTTTAAACAGCTTGGAAAATTCCAGAAAATTATATCATGGCTTTAGAAACTTCTGAGAGGCTAATTGACATCATATGAGTCAATTGGAGGTGTACCTGTGGAGGTATTTCAAGCCCTACCTTCAAACTCAATGCGCCTCTTTGCTTGACATCATGAGAAAATCAAAAGAAATCAGCCAAGACCTCAGAAAAAAAAATTATAGACCTTCACAAGTCTGGTTCATCCTTGGGAGCAATTTCCAAATGCCTGAAGGTACCACGTTCATCTGTACAAACAACAGTTGGCAAGTATAAACACCATGGGACCGCGCAGCCGTCATACCGCTCAGGAAGAAGATAATAAAATAAACTGTACTCCGCATGCATTACACAGTCTATTTCGCTCACCTCCAACACAACATGGGGCAGAAAAGTGAGTAGAGACCAAGGGGCCTCATTTATAAATGTTGCCTAGGCACAAAAGAAGGTGTGCTCCACTTTCTAAGCAAACTTTGGGATTTGTAAAAAACAAACTTGACGGGAGAATGTGCGGTCCTCAACGGACACTGACCCATACGTACGTACATAAACTGGATAAATTAGAAACTGCGACTCCGATGGCAGAAGGAAGAAACTCGAGAAACGCTTTGAAATTGATACCATTGTGTAAAATAAATTTAAATATTACCTCTCAAGTATTATGTATAGAGTTCCCTGGAGTGCACAAAAAAACAACAAAGAAAAAAAATCATATTTAATTGGATCTGTAATTATTAAACAATACTTGCATATTATGAAATTTATACTCAAATCATAAGGTGAACAGTAGGACAAATTARGTTTAAACTGATGCTGTTTTCYATGCCTCAGTCGGGCAGATACGAGTGCAGTTTCATATATTGTTATCACATGTTCGTTGCGCAGAACTGTCAATGTGATAATGGCCCTGTCATTGTCAGTTACAATCAGGGTAATTACCACACCTGAAGGTGTTACGCAATTGGGGAGCTGTGACAATCAAATGGGTGGGTATAAAAAGGCATGCAATTACAATGCGTAATGATGCACAATGGCTGCTTTGGTACTGTTGGAAGATTTGGCGAATGGAAMAATTCCGAGATAGCGAATTGTCAGAGACCAGCAAGATTTACTGGCCAATGATAATAAGTGGCTTATGAGCCGGTTCCGATTACCAAGAGCTGTTCTCTTGGATCTCTGTGCTGTAGTGGGCCCAGCTTRACAGAGAAGCACCCGCAGAAACCAAGCTATGCTTGTCCCACTTCAACTCCTTGGCAACCTCGTTAATGGTGTCGATGGTGTCTCTTTGCGTTTGCAGGACTGCATCTGTGAGGACACGGCCGCTGGAGGGTTGTGACGCACGAGGTGCAGTGGAGACGCTGGGGCTGGGCACACTCAGCTCCTGCTCAGCTCCTGCTCAGCTGCAGCACCACCGCCCCGGTGGAACGCTCAGCTCCTGCTCAGCTGCAGCACCACCGCCCCGGTGGAACGCTCAGCTCCTGCTCAGCTGCAGCACCACCGCCCCGGTGGAACGCTCAGCTGCAGCACCACCGCCCCGGTGGAACACTCAGCTCCTGCTCAGCTGCAGCACCACCGCCCCGGTGGAACACTCAGCTCCTGCTCAGCTGNGTGGAACACTCAGCTCCTGCTCAGCTGCAGCACCACCGCCCCGGTGGAACACTCAGCTCCTGCTCAGCTGCAGCACCACCGCCCCGGTGGAACACAGCTACTAAAAACAATAGAAAATAACTGTTTCAACACAACTTGAATGCATTTGGTTTACTCTTTTCAAACGAGGGAATAATAATTACATACCTGGATCATCCGGTGCGTCTTGCATGTCGTGTCCCCCTCATTGAGGTCCGGTGTCCTTTTTCCCCGCCAGTGGCACAAACACTTTGTCTGTGTAAGGCTATGCGCCTTTTGGCCTCCACTTATGTCAGACCACTTTTTTATTTCTGAAAGGGTCTGAACTTCTGAGCCAGCAGCATTCACAGCGTCCGCCACATGCCGCCACTAACTCCTTTTTGACATTTATAATAACCACACTGTGTCCACCAAACATTTTTTTTTTTTTTGCTTCAACCTCCCCACAAGAACTTCAATTTCACACTGGGTGAAATTTCTATTTAAGCCTTTGTCGGGATTTTCCGTCATCGTCGTCACGCAGTCAGTATGGACGGATATTAATTAGGGGCGGTTCACTGACTATTTATAGGCAACTATGGGCGTTAAAATGGTGGGACAAGACGCTCGCTCACGTGCGCCAAATTTCGAGTTGATTGTGATTTATAAAGGGAAACCGGCATGGGACGTGCGTGCATACTGTGTTATAAATCGGAATATTTTTGTGCGTAACCACTTCCTGTGTTTCGTCTGTACGCCACCTTTGACGTGAATCCGCCGCACAGTTTTATAAATGAGGCCCCAGCTCTGGAACACGGACACACTGGACCTCTGCATTACTGACCATAGAACAGTTCTTAACCCTGTGTGTGAAAATAGACTAGTGGTGCAAGGCTATTCCACTACAAGGCTCGATGATGGAGGGTGTAATAGGAAACTACTATAACCAAYAGTGTCAGTCATTTCATCATTGGGGTTATTTATAAAAAGGGAAGAAAACAGRGACCTTTAAAATACATCCATCTCCATTCTGACACTAAAGACTAGAATGTGAGGGTCARGGTAAAGTATGCCTAACCTTCAGGCTAAATCTATGGTGGAATTATAGACCTCGAACATAGTCAATAGTAAAAATAAAATAAAAACACTGTCAGGGTCAGACTGAAAGTACTAGGCTGTCCCCTGATAGTAAAGTGTGTGCATGTTCGCGATTGCGTACATGCATCCATGTGTGGAGGCGTTTCTGCACCTGGTTGTATTTTTTTTTTAGAGAGTGCAGATGAGTGTGTGAGCCTGTGAGAATCCATCCTCTCCATCTCTCCAGGGTGGGCCAGGCAGGATTGTAGTGAGTTTGCATCACAGGGATGACACCAGGCATTAAGCACCCAGCCAGTTCCATTGACTGCAACAGCTAAATATGGACGAAGGCCGGAACAGAACAGGAGAGTGAGGGGGAGGCTCAGGGCCAGATCCATTTCACACAAACTATATAAGTCCTTTGAACACATCCAGGCCTTTTGTGTTAATGACAGAGCCACACAGATTAGGTTAGATATCCTTAAAAGGAGCCATCCTAAAGGAATGATTACTCTACTAATACAGTACAGAGCTATGTTGGACGGACATGTTGCTATGTCAGGTAATTCTTTGTATGAGGTGGTTCCCCGGCCAAGGAACATTTGGAACGGTCCAGGGACATTCTTCACAGGGAGGCCTATGTCTGAATGTATACAGAAAGTGTTTTAGACTAGGCAATCACTCAACAAGCTTCAGGCAAGGCCACCCACTTCTCAAACTACCCTCCATGTGTGTGTGCCCCATGTTAGCGTGGAGCAATAAACCAATTTCTTAATGATGGAGTTAATATCAAATCCATGTCAGGATTCAATTTTATGACTTTCAGATGGGAGAGAGTGGGTTGACTTTACAAGGCAGCAAAAACACACACATGCGCCTGTGTAAATCAACACTTATAACAACTGCTCTAGTGCAGGATAAGAATCAGATAGGGATTGCCCCGACAAAAAAATGTAATATTCGGAGCAATCGATTGGTAGAAATAGTTTTTATTTTTATTTTTATTTTTTAACGTATATTTTTCAAAATAGACGGTTTTAATAAAATCAACTATATATGCATTGAACTTCTCTGATGCTTTAAGCTCCCTATTTGATGAAATAAGACAAATTACTAAAAAGGGAGCCAGATATCAAGATAACCAGAAAAAACGTAACCTGTCCCAACCATCCTCCTCCTGTTCCTACTGGCTTTCAAAGATTCTACCGTTACTCTCCAGAATTTGATATACGAGGAGTCAGCTAAATGTATCATGTGGAATACCAATTTATCTTACCATTTCTACCGATCTGCCAGTTAGGGTTTATATGCACATTTTCATGGAACAGTTTCATTTAATTTATAATAACGTCTTCGTATCTCAAAATCATTGCTATGTGGTTAGTCAAAATGCTATCCAAATCTAAAAATGATAAACCTAAAAACTATGTAAAAATAGCCTAGAAAGCCAACAAATTAAAACATTGCAGCCTGCAGGCAGAACATTTCCTGATAAAAAATAAATATACTATAAATCGCATTTGCTACGCATGGCCTGTCTGCAATGAACTTGAAACATTGCATCAACTATTAACTTGGGTCCGGCCCGAAGCTCCTTGCAACATTGTATAAAATATTCTGGGCCCTCAGAGTTTCCTGCCCCAGTGAGCTCACGACAGACACAGCTGTAGGCTATTTGCGCAAGAAGTAATCAGGCAGGCCTATTTTATGACGTTTCCTCTGGATCAGAGCATGACATTATTCCCTTTCACGCTGAGTGGTTATTGAAAGAGAGCTGGAAAGGTTTTTCAAATACATTTAGGAARTGTTGTCATTCTCAATGGATGTAAAAACAGACTTTGTTTGCTTGCTGTTTGAGGTGAAGAAACATTACTTTGAGAAGCTCCACAGCTCATTAGTGGTGGTGCATTAAGCCAATCAGAAATACTATCAGATACCCAAATGGGCAAATTTATAWGCCTACATTTGCGCGCAGGCCAGGTAGCCTATAGGCCTACTTCTATGCATAATCAGGTGCGCGTCCTTACTCAASATTAACAGGAGCACTCCAAAAAAAAGACATGGACTAAATTGACAAAACTCGTAAATGGAATGAAATAAACCAGAACTTGTTTCTCACAAGTGTAGCATAGGTTGTGCACTCTGCAAACAACATGACCACTCCGACAATGAGAATGGTAAAAGACTGGAAAAATAATATATTGAATGCATTAACAGACATGAAGTAAGCAAACAAACATTGTAGATTAGAAATTATAGGATTAAACGGTAAATATACTACTGATAATATAAGTATTGGGGAATTGATAAACACTAACAATCAAATGCAAACAATTCACACAATGAAGTTATGAAACGACGAATGTGCACAAATTGGCAGCAGAGAGCGCATTCTGGAGACAGAAGTGGATTGCACAGCCACACTCCCCTTCTTCTTGGACTTTGCCATTCCCACGGTCTCCGCAATGGATTCGTTCACTGAGATGGGCGCGAACAAGACAGGTGTCTCGTTTGCCATAAAAAAWATATATATATGCTACTGCTCAACTAAAAACAATCTCGGTCCACCAACATCCTTTCGACCAGTCAAATAATTGGGGTCAGCACTAGAATCAGAGATGCCATATACCCTGTGGAACACCTCATCTGAGACTAACAGGATGGGTATGAATGATATGACAAGTCCATCTCACGTACAATATACCACAATGACATCTCCAAGGCAGTCGCTGCTAATAAACTGCTGCTAACCAAATTGCCAAGTGGCCTTACAGCAGGACAGTGAGCCTGCTGAAACAAGAGGATTCATTTAATGAAAAGTGTCATTGTGTTTGCTGAGTCACCATACATCATGGGACGACAGGTAGGGACCGCAAAGACACAAATAGGCCAGATACACACCTATTGGACGGACACACGAACACAGAATCGTCAAACTATTTCTTACTCACAATCTTCAGAGTTAATTGTCCGTAACGACTAGTGGGGACTAAAGCAAGCAAATCTAGGCCGATTAACAAATAACGTCATGGATGAGTTCTTTCGATTGTAAAGTTAAATTCAAAATCCCATGGGCAGGTTGTCTGGGATTGAAATGACCCTGACTCACATACAAACAGTTACCATGATAAAGCTCAACATAGAGCCAAGTCTCTCCATCTTATGTTTACTTCCATTGCAGCTCCTTTATGGTCAGACACGTACAACATATACTGCTGCCATACCAGGAGTCTGTTCATCATTCATAACACAGCACCCTGACCACCAGCAGCCGCCTACTCTGCAGGCATCACACACACATCCACTCTCCCGCCATACTACCTGTCAGTCAGCCAGGACAACTAAATCCACAGCACATTACTCTGTAAATTGGCTGCAGTCTAGAGGACAAGGAGAGAGGGCCAGGGGCAATCCAAACTCCAGATGCTCTCTATCGAACTACCAATGTTCTCTGCTGCTGTGACGCAGGATATGGCACTGAGGGAGGAGGGGGTCATATCGTCATGATGCCATGTCTTTGTGTACATGGGGACAGGACAGGTGGCAGTCCCTGTGTGGTCCTGTGAGATCAGGCTGCAGGCTAATTCAATAACGTTTTATAGGTTTCTGTGAGCAGGTAATAAAATAGCCGACAGACAGCAGCTGGCTCAGATTAATACTGCTGCTACAGTGCTACGCTGCACTGTCCTGTGGTGCCCCACTGAAGAATGGGGGGGGGCTCTTTACCACACAGAGAAACTCAGCGTTAGCTGCACATTATTACCACCCAAGGGGGAATAGGTTCATTGCCATTTAAGGAGAAGGAAAAACAATTACAGGTACAGTACTCCCTCTAAGAGCTCGCTTGAGTCTGAGCCGCAAAACAGAAGTGATTGCGCGAGAAAACACACACTCTTAACAAAATGTGTGTTAGCCTCGGTAAACGCATTTGAATATGAACACGGACGGATCTCATGCCAAGCGTTGAGTGTGTGTGCAGCAGGAGAGGGAGACTCAAAGGATTTAGAGCAGTGTGTTTTCAGAACGGGAGAGAAAGCCAAAGTCCCCCGAGAGTGATAGGGGTTCGCTGTAGAATAGCTTTTCATTAAAAAAGCCTCTATCAGTCCATTTCTTCTTTTGATGTCTCCAAACACACACAACATGTCTGCCTCTCTCACTCTCTGATGCACACCAAGTCAGATATGCGTTCTCATACACACACACTTCTCACAGAGTGAGTCTGCCTGTGTGTGTGTGTGTGTGTGTGTGTGTGTGTGTGTGTGTGTGTGTGTGTGTGTGTGAGAAAGAGTTAAGCCAGCGCCTAACCTCAGGCTGTGAGTGTACCATTGCACTCAGCAGTGTTTTGTGATTCCACCTGACACACTGATGTGGTGCCTGTATACTACAGCCTGCCACAAGCGCCATCATCCTCTCACCCAGCCCTGCTCTACTCCAGGGGTGTCTGAACACAAACTGGCAGCCATCAGCCTCACTCTGTGCCAGGATGTGGAAGAACACCACCTGCAGGCAGGCAAACACTCCGCCTGCCTAGTTAATATGGGAGTGGAAATGGTGAGGGCTGGAGAGGTAACAACCTTTTAGAGCATAAGTTCAAAGCCGGTTGTATCCATTCAAAAGTACAGCATATAGACAAAAGTATGTGGACACCCTTTCAAATTAGTGGATTCGGCTATTTCAGCCACACCCGTTGCTGACGGGTGTATATAATTGAGCACACAGCCATGCAATCTCCATAGACAAACATTGGCAGTAGAACGGCCTTACTGAAGAGCTGTTACTTTCAATGTGGTAACATCATAGGATGACACCTTTCCAACAAGACAGTTCGTCAAATTTCAGCACTGCTAGAGCTGCCCCGCTCAACTGTAAGTGCTGTTATTGTGAAGTGGAAACTTCAAGGAGCAACAAAGGCTCAGCCGCGAAGTGGTAGTCCACACAAACTCACAGAACTGGACTGGCGATTGCTGAAGTGTGTAGAAATTGTCTGTCCTCGGCTGCATCATTCACTACAGAGTTCCTAACTGCCTCATGAAGGAACGTCAGCACAAGAACGGTTCGTCTGGAGCTTCATGAAATGGGTTTCTACGGCCGAGCAGCCACTCCCGAGCGATTCAGCGGTCTAAGGCACTGCATCTCAGTGCTAGAGGCGTCACTACAGAACCTGGTTCAATCCCGGGCTGTATCACAACCGGCCATGATTTGGAGTCTCATAGGGCGGCGCACAATTGGCCATTGGACTCTGGAGCAGTGGAAACGCGTTTTCTGGAGTGATAAATCACGCGTCACCATTTGGCAATCCATCAGACAAATCTGGGATGCCAGGAGAACGCTACCTGCCCCAATGCATAGTGCCAACTGCAAAGTTTGGTGTTGGAGGAATAATGATCTGGGGCTGATTTTCATGGGTCGAGRTAGGACCCTTAGTTCCAGTGAAGGGAGATCTTAACGCTACAGCATACAATGACATTCTAGATGATTCTGTGCTTCCAACTTTGTGCCAAACAGTTTGGGGAAGGCCCTTTCCTGTTTTAGAATGACAATGACCCCATGCATAAAGCGAGGTCCATACAGAAATGGTTTGTCAAGATCGGTGTGGAAGAACTTGGCTGGCCTCTACAGAGCCCTGACCTCAACCCCATCAAACATCTTTGGGATGAATTGGAACGCCGACTGCGAGCCAGGCCTAATCTCCCAACATCAGTTCCCGACCTCGCTAAGGTCCCAGCAGCAATGTTCCAACATCTAGTGGAAAYCCTTCCCAGAAGAGTAGAGGCTGTTACAGCAGCAAAGGGGGGAAGAACTCTATATTAATGGCAATGATTTTGGAATGAGATGTTCGATGAGCAGATGTCCACATACTTTTGGTCATGTAGTGTACTTGGATCAATATATTTATGCAAGCAGGTAGTGTTAAGCAGGCAATTGACTGATTGGCTCATATTTGATTGAAACACTGAACTCAAAACAGGAATTTCTAGTCAGAAGTGTGTGTATCTACGAGATGGATTGGGGTCTSAGTAACAGTATTATATTTAGTGCTGTCGTGCTGTGTTAAGGGCTGTTGTAGGCTCAGATCTTACTTTCTCTGCATCTCAAGGTCCTCTGGCGAAGGTCCATTCTGAACCTGGGGGCTCTGTCTTGGCAACGTCGGGCCTGGAAAGAGAAACACACAGAGATGGTCACAAATCCGCTCTGAAGGAAACGGCCTCTGGACTCATCGCTTTTTACTCAAATCTCAACGCCTAAATATTTACTGTAGTCTCATTTATTGAGGGAATGCAACATCTACCCAGTCATTTCTRTCAGCATTTCATTCAAAGTTTCAGTCTTAAATTTGTTTCAAAATCAGAATCAAATCCAATTCACACAAACTACACTGTCTCCTTCCCAACTATTTTTTCTTTCAGGCCAGACCGATCCTTTAAGCGTAATTCCCTGTCGGCCGGCTAGGTTGTGACCTAACGTCTGTCATACTGATCCATTCCCAGAGCTGTCTATTAGCCTGCTCTCACAGCTACTCCAACCAATCAGCCATCATATCCACTGACAGCACTGGACCGCTGCCAAACAGCCACAGAGTTACAAAACAATCAATTATCTGGTAGTTGTAAAGACGACAAGACCATCGAAAGAAAATCAACACAAAACAAACATACAATCAAATTAGTAAGAGAGCTCCACGTTTGGCCAGGGATCAAAGACACAGTACCAGTCAAAAGTTTGGACAAGCCTATTCATTGCAGGGTTATTCTTTATTTTTACTATTTTCTACACTGTAGAATAATAGTGAAGACATCAAAACTATGAAATAACACATATGGATTCATGTAGTAATAAACTTAAAAAAAGAGTTAAACAAATCAAAATATATTTCATATTTGAGATTGTTCAAAGTAGCCACCCTTTGCCCTGATGACAGCTTTGCACACTSTTGGCATTTTCTCAACCAGCTTCATGAGGTAGTCACGTGGAATGCATTTCAATTAACAGGTATGCCTTGTTAAAAGTTCATTTGTGAAATGTATTTCCTTCTTAATGCGTTTGAGCCAATCAGTTGTGTTGTGACAAGGTAGGGGTGGTATATAGAAGATAGCCCTATTTGGTAAAAGACACAGTTCATATTATGGCAAGAACAGCTCAAATAAGCAAAGAGAAAACGACAGTCGATCATTTATTTAACACATGAAGGTCAGTCAATCCGGAAAATGTCAAGAACTTCGAAAGTTTCAAGTGCAGTCACAAAAACCATAAAACACCATCACGAAACTGGCTCTCATGACACCACCACAGTAAAGGAAGACCCAGAGTTACCTCTGCTACAGAGGATAAGTTCATTACAGTTACCAGCCTCAGAAATTGCAGCCCAAATAACTGCTTCAGAGTTCAAGTAACAGACACATCTCAACATCGACTGTTCAGAGGAGARTGTGTGAATCAGGCCTTCATGGTTGAATTGCTGCAAAGAAACCACTACTAAAGGACACCAATAAGAAGAAGAGACTTGCTTGGGCCAAGAAACACAAGTAATGGACATTAGACCGGTGGAAATCTGAACCTTTGGTCTGATGAGTCCAAATTAGAGATTTTTGGTTCCAACCGCCATGTCTTTTTGAGACGCAGAGTAGGTGAACGGGCCATCTTCACATGTGTGGTTCCCACCGTGAAGCATGGAGGTGGTGGTGTGATGGTGCTTTGCTTGTGACACTGTCTGTGATTTATTTAGAATTGGCACACTTAACCAGCATGGCTACCACAGCATTCTGCAGCGATACGCCATCCCATCTGGTTTGCACTTAGTGGGACTATCATTTGTTTTTCAACAAGACAATGACCCAACACACCTCCAGGCTGTGTAAGGGCTATTTGTTCAAGAAGGAGAGTGATGGAGTGCTGCATCAGATGACTTGGCCTCCACAATCACCTGACCTCAACCCAATTGAGATGGTTTGGGATGAGTTGGACTGCAGAGTGAAGGAAAAGTAGCCAACAAGCATATGTGGGAACTCCTTCAAGACAGTTGGAAAAACATTCCTCATGAAMCTGGTTGAGAGAATGCCAAGAGTCTCCAAATCTGTCATCAAGGCAAAGGGTGCCTACTTTGAAGAACCTAAAATATTAATTATATTTTGATTTAACACTTTTTTGTTCATGGTACCATATGTGTTATTGCATAGTTTGGATGTCTTCACTATTATTCTACAATGTAGAAAGTAAAAATAAAGAAATGTAGAAAGTAAAAATAAAGAAAAACCCTGGAATGAGTAGATGTGTCCAAACTCCAAACTTTTGACTGGTACTGTTTGTTGATCAAATGTATACACGTTAAAGTGGTTTTAAGTGATTCACTGAAGCCTACGTCCGATAGATGAAAAGCCAATGCGGTTATGGCCAGACTCAAAGTCCAGTGTCGACAGAAGTTGGAGGGCTTGGATCTGACCAAAAGAGATGAGTCTTCTCTATGCTATCAGTATTCAGGCTGGCTAGTGTCTGTGTAGAGCAGTGATACATTGATCTGCTATTCCAGACAGATGGAGAGAGCTCTAAATCTGAGGGAAGAATAAGGCTTTCATCTATAAAGGTTTGGCAGCAGTGACTCATATATAACCTTCTGTTCCTACACCAGACCTGCTAGTGACAGTCCACCACAACCACAGCCCTCTCCARACTCTTCATCAACAGCAGTATCTGCTGAACAAGCATTTGATATCACTAACGTTTATTAGAAAAGTTCCATTACCCACAATGAAAGAGGATTGATAATACAAAACTGTTGTAACTAAAGGTATTATTGACTTGCACCTTAGCCCAGGCAAGTCCAGTCAGAACAAGTAGTAGCAGGGCCAGGTCTCTTAATAGCAGAGGCATCAAACTCATTTCCCCCCCGGGGGGCCACATTCGGTCTTTAACAATGTCCAGCGGGCCGCACTGAATTGGTTACATATTTCCTCACAGCAAAAATGTGCAAAAAAAAAGTTCTCTATCCATAGTTTTTGGAATGCTCGATGCTCCCTGACTGTCTAGCTTTCATGTGGGTGTTTTTTAGCAAGCTGGACACTCAAGTAACTGTATAAATGTAGGTCTTTTATAATTTCTACACAGTTTTGATTTGATTTTAGTCATTTTAAAGTATATAGTTTTTTTTTTATATACAGTGCCTTTGGAAACTATTCAGACCCCTTGACTTTCCACATTTTGTTACTTTACAGCCTTATTCATGTTCTCCTCAATCTACACACAATACACCATAATGACAATACAAAAACAGGTTTTTAGAAAGGTTTGCTAATTAATAAATAAACACCAAATATGACATTTACATAAGTATTCAGACCCTTCACAGTACTTTGTTGTAGCACCTTTGGCAGCGATTACAGTCTTGAGTCGTCTTAGGTATGACGCTACAAGCTTGGCACACCTGTATTTGGGGAGTTTCTCCCATTTGTCTCTGTAGATCCTCTCAAGCTCTGTCAGGTTGAATGGGGAGRGTTACTGCACAGCTATTTTCAGGTCTCTCCAGAGATGTTTGATCAGGTTCAAGTCCAAGCTCTGGCTGGGTCACTCAAGGACGTTCAGAGACTTGTCCTGAAGCCACTCCTGCGTTGTCTTGGCTGTGTGCTTAGGGTCATTGTCTTGTTGGAAGGTGAAACTTTGCCCCAGTCTGAGGTCCTGAGTGGTCTTGAGCAGGTTTTTATGAAGGATTTCTCTGTACTTTGCCTCGATCCCAGGTAGTCTCCCAGTCCCTACCGCTGAAAAACATCCCCACAGTATGATGCTGCACCARGCTTCACKYTAGGGATGGTGCCAGGTTTCKTCCAGACGTGACGCTTGGCATTCTGGCCAAAGTGTTCAATCTTGGTTTCATCAGACCAGATAATCTTGTTTCTCATCGTCTGAGAGTCTTTAGGTGCCTTTGCTGAGCACTTGTTAGCTGCTTTTCCTTCACTCTGCGGTCCAAATCATCCCAAACCATCTCAATTGTGTTGAGGTTGGGTGCTTGTGGAGGCCAGGTCATCTGATGCAGCACTCCATCACTCTCTTTCTTGGTCAAATAGCCCTTACACAGCCTGGAGGTGTTGGGTCATTGTCCTGTTGAAAAACAAATGATAGTCCCACTAAGCGCAAACCAGATGGGATGGCGTATCGCTGCAGAATGCTGTGGAAGCCATGCTGGTTAAGTATGCCTTGAATTCTAAATCACTGACAGTGTCACAAGCAAAGCACACCACCTCATTCATTCTTCACGGTGGGAACCACACATGCGGAGATCATACGTTCATCTACTCTGCGTCTCACACAGACAAAGTGTGTCAAATTCGGAATCATCAGACCAAAAGGACAGATTTCCATCAGTCTAATGTGCATTGCTCGTGGTTRTTGGCCCAAGCAAATCTCTTCTTATTGGTCATTTACTAGTGATTTCTTTGCAGCAATTCGACAATGAAGGCCTGATTCACGCAGTCTCCTCTGAGCGGTTGATGTTGAGATGTGTCTATTACTTGAACTCTGTGAAGCATTTATTTGGGCTGCAATCTGAGGTGCAGTTAAATCTAATGATCTCATCCTCTGCAGCAGAGGTAACTCTGGGTCTTGCTTTCCTGTGGTCAGTCCTCATGAGAGCCAGTTTCATCATAGCGCTTGATGGTTTTTGTGACTGCACTTGAAGAAACTTTCAAAGTTCAAAATTTTCTGGATTGACTGACCTTAATGTCTTAAAGTAATGGACTGTCGTTTCTCTATTCTTAATTGAGCTGTTGACATAATATGGACTTGGTCTTTTACCAATGTTGTGGAAGGACTTAAAATGAGAAGTTCATGCTTGAAAAACCACAAATGTCGCTGAGTTACAGCAGTTCTGAGACTGATCAACAACTACAGGAAGCATTTCATTGGAGTCATTGCAGCTAAAGGTGGCACAACCAGTTGAGTCTAAGGGGGCAATTAATTTTACACAGGGGCATTGGGTGTCGCTTAACTTTGTTTATGAAATAAGTTCAGTACCAGTCAAAAGTTTGGACACACCTACTCCTCATTCAAGMTTTTTTTTGTTTTTACATTTTAGAATAATAGTGCAGACATCAACACTATGAAATAACACATATGAAATCATGTAGTAATCAAAAATGTGTTAAACATATCCAAATATATTTTATATTTGAGATTCTTCAAAGTAACCACCCTTTGCCTTAATGACAGCTTGGCACACTCTTGGCATGCACTCAACCAGCTTCATGAGGTAGTCACCTGGAATGCATTTAAATTAACAGGTGTGTCTTGTTAACTTAATTTGTGGAATTTCTTTCCTTAATGCGTTTGAGCCAATCAGTTGTGTTGTGACAAGGTAGGGGTGGTATATAGAAGATAGCCCTATTTGGTATTAGGTCTGGCATTTGACTAGGCCATTCCAAAACTTCAAATGTGTTGCTTTTTAGCCATTTTCATGTAGACTTGATTTTGTGTTTTGGATCATCGTCTTGCTGCAAGACCCTGCTGCGCTTCAGCTCAGACAGATGGCCTGACATTCTCCTGTAGAATTCTCTGATACAGAGCATAATTCATGGTTCCTTCTATTAAGGCAAGTCATCCAGGTCCTGAGGCAGCAAAGCATCCCCAAACCATCACACTACCACCACTATGCTTGACCGTTGGTATGAGGTTCTTACTGTGGAATGCAGTGTTTGGTTTTTGCATAATAGGGCCCATGTCATCCAAAAAGTTAAACTTTAGAATCTGTCCATTCTAAGAACATTCTAACAACAGACTCGATCATCCTCAAGGTGCTTTTTGGCAAACTGTTCCCAGSCCTGTTATAAGGAGAGGGGAAATTGCATGTGTGACAGACAGTCTCAGTGCTGTGGTCACGCTCACCAAACAGCACACAGCTGAGTCGTAAACTCAGCAGAAACGTTCTCCGTGGCCAATTACCTTATCCCGGCACTGATTATAAATGTAGCATTTAATAGATCACAGTGTAAACACTAGTCACCCAGAACATGACTCGCAGCAGGCCTGAGACAGTGTTGTAGAAGGGCCACTCCCCTTGCAGACAGTTAGAAATTGAGGTAAATTAAATTTTCCGACATGAGACTAGGTAGAATTGCATTTAGATGATCTCATTATGTAAATGAGAAACAATAAGTACAGGGGGAATGGTTTATTTATTTTTTTATTTCATACTGTACACCAGCACTGAACAGTAAAGAAACTAGCTATTTTCTAGAAGGTCTAGATTTATGTTCTGTAAACTAATCACCAAACCTAATAAAGCAAATTCCTTTTCCAATCACTAAAATCAATAACTATTAGAGATTAGGACCTAGACATTTTTTCTCTCATGGTTGTCATGTGCCGTAAAGGCAGCATAACTTAATGACACTTTTTATATCATGTTTCTGATCAAATCGTCTAAACGGCACCCAATCAAATAAAAATGTGCTTCAATGTGAATAAGAATTAAGATGTTAACACACCATATCCTAAAAACAGGACCGGTCAAAGTAAAATGGACAGTAGCCCACAGAATGAAATCAGACTACTCACGACTGCTGTCCGGGAGTTTCACTCAGTGGGCTAAATTATCATGATAATTAGCGATTTCAAGGTTTGTAGGCCTATTTGTCCATTTCTGAGCTGATCATGGCGAAGAAGAAAATAAGAACTGCATTTTCCAAGGTAACATGAGTGAGTTGAATTTGGAGAAGCTAAGAATTTATCCTACCATTTCTACCGATCTGCGTGCCAGTTATGATTTTCATATTCACATTTTCGTGGAACAGTTTCATTTCCATAACTTTTTTAAAATTGTCAACATCATTGGCACGTGGCTAAAACAAATCTGAATTACAATTTTAAAAAATCTAAAATTCAACTAATGCGAGAGCACCAGCCTCTGCCATATGGACACATTGATAGGCCTAAACCGTGAGCCATTGGCTAAAGAAATTAGTGCATGGAACTCAGAGATAGCCTATAGGCCAAATTGGCCAATGCAGCAGCAGGCTTAACACTTCCATTGTCAACTTGTAAACTAAGTAAAAATACATAAAGCCGAGAAAAATAAAAACAGTAGATGAACATTCAGGTTCTTCCAATCACATTCATATCTAAGCCTATCTGCCTCCTTTTATCCTTCTTGACTTGAGCTCTCTCTAGTGAAGTGCAACATTGATTTTATACAATAAACTGGATCTGTCCCGAAGCCTTCGCAAGCGAACTTGTAACATTGTATTAACTAACCTATTCCGGGCCCTCAGAGTGTCCTGCGCCAGTCAGCTCGAGACAGCTGTTTTTACGCAAGGCCAGGGAAAAGTGTTGAGGTATTTTATGACGTTTCCACTGGATATATGGGATCATCAGAGCATGACATTTTGCTCTTTCACACGGAGGCCTGGTGATTACCGAGGGGGAGAATGTTAGAAAGGTTTTTCAACTACTGTGAGGAACTATTAGCCTATAATTCGCAATGGATGTAAAAAAAAATAACTGACTTCATTGACTTAATGTGTGAGGTGAAGAAAAAATGACTGAGAAGCTCAGCTTATTGTTAGTGGAGGTCAGAAATCAGAGATCCCCATATTGGGCACATTCCTACATTTGCGCGCAGCAGGCCAGGTAGCCTAGGCCTACTTTATGTAGGTGTGCGCACTCCGTCAACATTAATAGGACAGAGAAACAACACACAGTCCAGACACATGCTCATTTGCTCACATGGAGCGCTCCAAAAATGTAATTTAATTAAAACTCGTAGGGCCTAAATGGTATGAAATAACTTGTTTCTCGCAAGTTTAGCAGGTTGTGAACTCTGCAAAGAACGTTGCCACTCCGAGAAGGAGAAGAATAAACGACAGTGAATCGGTGTGTCCCACCCCGCGGGTCGGTTGAGCTAACGTAGGCTAATGTGATTAGCATGAGGATGTAAGTAACAAGAACATTTCCCAGGACATAGACATATCTAATCTAACTGCACTGTCTAATTTACATGAGCTATTACAGTGAAAGAATACCATGCTATTTATTGTTTGAGGAGAGTGCACCGTTATGAACATGAAAATGTATTAATAAACCAATTAGGCACATTTGAACAGTCTTCATAAAACATTTTGAACAAAAATGCAATGGTTCATTGGATCAGCCTAAAACTTTGCACATACACTGGTGGCCACATACATCTAGTGGCCAYAATCAAAATTGCGCCTAAACTGGAATAATACATTGTGGCCTTTCAAAGATGGCATTTTTTCCTTTGTATTATCTTTTACCAGATCTAATGTGTTATATTCTCCTACATTCATTCCCACAAACTTCAAAGTGTTTCCTTTCAAATGGTATCAAGAARATGCATATCCTTGCTTCAGTTCCTGAGCTATAGGCAGTTAGATATGTCATTTTAGGCGAAAATTGGAAAAGGGTCCCATCCTTAAGAGGTTTTAATACACACATTAAAATAAATTAATGTAGGCCTAATCAAATGACAGGGATTAAGTATTTTTACACCACTACACCCCAGTAAGGACAGAAGTATTTTATTTACAATCAGCACAAGCAGTAATCCAGTCTCTTCTGACAGCAGATATACTGCCACAGTCCATCGTCGGGCAGTCATTAGGTGCTCCGACCACAGCCCTGGACATGGTCCCAACCATAGTCATAGACCCAGTACCAACTAAAACCCCAGATCCAGTCATCATGGCTCCACAAGGCTCATATCCTGGGAATTCAGAGCTCCATGCCGCTCTAMCACATGCTAACACACACAGCGCCCCGAGCTGCTACCTACCCACACGCCACGCCTGGAGCCAGGGCTACGCTACACAGGCAGGGAGGGAGGGAGTAGGTGGAGAGAGGGAGGTGTCTACGGGATGTGGTCCCATGCTCTGGTCAGTCCGCAAGTCGTGCAAAACCTTGTCCTGATCAATTATTCATGGAGGGTGGGCAAGGCATCCTCCCACCTCCCCCATCACATCACACCGCACGTGTGTCAATTCGAGACAAACCAACTCAAAAACCCAGAGGGAAGACAAAAAAAAAAGAGAAAAAGAAAGTGAAAAGGAAACAGTGGCACAGAAAATAAGAAGAGTGATGAATACTAGAGAAAGAGATACAAACAAGAAATCTGAGCTTTCCTCTGATCACACTGCATTGGTCCCTTTGTGCGTTTCCACACCAGACCATAAAAGTATTGTACAAACACAGCATGATGTGTTTCCTCTTCTAATGTATTCTTTGCTAATTAACTACATGTTTCTTTCCACCCAGATCTACGGAGGAGATAAAAGGAGGGGAGGAAAAAATTAGGGTAGTCTTGGGGGGGTTTTCCTCTTCCTGTGATTCTGTGAAACAGTCCTGTTGTGTTTCAGCCCCTTACAGCCCCTGGAGTGCATCTATTCCCCAGGTCCAGCCTATCCTGTGCTATTTCACTTTCCTGGGTCAGGAAGACATGAATCACTCCCTGGCCCGCTGACCTGCAATCTGACCTGGAACCTGTGAGTTGGGGGTCTTTGGGGATGAGTCATCATGAACCAGTCATACTGATAAAGAGGACCAGGCAGAGCCCATACATACTGCTGAAGTTAGAACCATGGCATCCAGTGAAAATAAAATACTTCACACAATGATATAACTAATAAAGAGTAAAAATAGTTTTAAGAATCCTTAAAGAGGAATGGAAACACTTTAGGAAGTAAATCTAAGCTAAGAGATGTATTCAATCAAAATGGCGATTTACATTTACAGTTAGCTGGCGTTCTAAATCCTAGTGTTTCCATTCCCCTTTAAAGTTTAATATTAGCATTCATTATGATGTCACACCAGAGGTCAAATTCAAGGCTCTAATTAATTGGTATTCAAACTTTCGGCGGGGACACCATTTTTCCTCCAAGAATTTCTGGGGACCCCAGATTTTTCACCCAATAACTTCATGACCCCATCCCAAATCTAACGACATAACCTTAAAAAAAAATCAGTAAATGTCTATTTTTGCATCAACAAAATCTTAAATTCATTGCATTTTCATCTCTTATCAAAACAAAAATAAATGTCCTCAATTTTATTTTCAAAATTCTTTAAAAAAAAAGTTTATATACAGTGCATTCCGAAAGTATTCAGACCCCTTAACTTTCTCTACATTCATTTTGTAATGTTACAGCCTTATTCTAAAATTGATTTCCCTCAATCTACACAAATCCCCATAATGACAAAGCAAAAATAGATTTAGACATTTTTGCAAAATGTATTAAAAATAAAAAACAAATCACATTTACATAAGTATTCAGACACTATACTCAGTACTTTGTTGAAGCACTTTTGGCAGTGATTACAGCATCGAGTCTTCTTGGGCATGACGCTACAAGCTTGGCACACCTGTATTTGGGGAGTTCCTCCATTCTTCTCTGCAGACTCCTCCATTGTCTTGGCTTTGTGCTTAGTGTCATTGTCCTGTTGGAAGGTGAAGTCTGAGGTCCCGAGTGTTTTCAGAAGGTTTTCATTAAGGATCTCTGTACTGTGCTACGTTCATCTTTGCCTCGATCCTGACTAGTCTCCCAGTCCCTGCTGCTGAAAAACATCCCCGCAGCATGATGCTGCCACCACCATGCTTCATTGTAGGGATGGTGCCAGGTTTCCTCCAGACGTGACGCTTGGCATTCAGGCCAAAGAGTTTAATCTTGGTTTCGTCAGACCAGAGAATCTTGTTTCTCATGGTCTGAGAGTCTTTAGGTGCCTCTTGGCCAACTCCAAGCAGGCTGTCATGTTCCTTTTAACATGATGTGGGTTCCATCTGGCTACTCTACCATAACGGCCTGATTGGTGGAGTGCTGCAGAGATAGTTGTTCTTCTGGAAGGTTTTCCCATGTCAACAGAGGAACTCTAGAGCTCTGTCAGAGTGACCATCGGATTCTTGGTCACCTCCCTGACCAAGYCKCTTCTCCCCCAATTGCTCAGTTTAGCCGGGCGGCCAGCTCTAGGAAGTCTTYGTGGTTCCAAACTCTGTGTTCTTGGGGAACTTCAATGCCGCAGACATTTTGTGGTACACTTCCCCAGATCTGTGKTGCAACACAATCCTGTCACGGAGCTCTACGAACAATTCCTTCGACCTCATGGCTTGTTTTTTGCTCTGACATGCACTGTCAACTGTGGGACTGTCCAATGAATTATTTTATTGATTTTTTTATTGCCGACCCCACTGCAGTTCTCCCGCTGTTGCGACCCAACTTTGAATAGCACTGCCATAATGTATGAAATGGTTCATTCAAATTATTTGGACATTTCTATTTATTTTTTTATTTCACCGTTATTTAACCAGGTAGGCTAGTTACGAACAAGTTCTCATTTGCAACTGCGACCTGGCCAAGATAAAGCAAAGCAGCTCGACACATACAACAGAGTTACACAAAGAATAAACAAACATACAATCAATAATACAGTAGAAAAATGTATATACAGTATGTGCAAATGAGGTAGGATAAGAGGGGTAAGGCAATAAATAGGCCATGGTGGCAAAGTAATTACAATATAGCAATTAAACACTGGAATGGTAGGATGTGCAGAAGATGACTGTGCAAGTTGAGATACTGGGGTGCAAAGGAGCAAGATAAATAAATAAATATATACAGTATGAGGATGAGGTAGATTGGATGGGCTATTTACAGTTGAGCTATGTACAGGTGCAGTGATCTGCTCTGACAGCTGGTGCTTAAAGCTAGTGAGGGAGGTAAGAGTCTCCAGCTTCAGAGATTTTTGCAGTTCGTTCCAGTCATTGGCAGCAGAGAACTGGAAGGAAAGGCGGCCAAAGTAGGTGTTGGCTTTGGGGGTGACCAGTGAGATATACCTGCTGGAGCGCGTGCTACGGGTGGGTGCTGCTATGGTGACCAGTGAGCTGAGATAAGCTGGGGCTTTACCTAGCGGAGAATTGTAGATGACCTGGAGCCAGTGTGTTTGGCGACGAGTATGAAGCGAGGGCCAGCCAACGAGAACATACAGGTCGCAGTGGTGGGTAGTATATGGGGCTTTGGTGACAAAACGGATGGCACTGTGATAGACTGCATCCAATTTGTTGAGTAGAGTGTTGGAGGCTATTCTGTAAATGACATCAAGGATCGGTAGGATGGTCAGTTTTACAAGGGTATGTTTAGCAGCATGAGTGAAGGATGCTTTGTTGCGAAATAGGAAGCTGATTCTAGATTTAATTTTGTATTGGAGATGTTTAATGTGAGTCTGGAAGGAGAGTTTAGTCTAACCAGACACCTAGGTATTTGTAATTGTCCACATATTCTAAGTCAGAACCGTCCAGAGTAGTGATGCTGGACGGGCAGGCAGGTGCYGGCAGCGATCGATTGAAGAGCATGCATTTAGTTTTACTTGCATTTTAAGAGCAGTTGGAGGCCACGGAAGGAGAGTTGTATGGCATTGAAGCTCATCTGGAGGTTAGTTAACACAGTGGCCAACGAAGGGCCAGAGGTATACAGAATGGTGTCATCTGCGTAGAGGTGGATCAAAGAATCACCAGCAGCGAGAGRGACATCATTGATGTACACAGAGAAGAGTCGGCCCGAGAATTGAACCCTGTGGCACCCCCATAGAGACTGCCAGACYTCCGGACAACAGGCCCTCCGATTTGACATACTGAACTCCATTGCAATTCTTTTTTTTTTTTTTTTACTTCAATTTTAGAATTGGTGGGCTCCTGAGAATGTTCATTATTACAATGTTTTGACCTTTTATCTAGCAACACGCAGGCCCCACCCACCTGAGAATATCTACAGTATTTCCTGTTTTTTTATTTGATTATTATTATATTTTTTTACCTCCATTTAACTAAAGTCAGTTAAGAACAAATTCTTATTTACAATGACGGCCTACCCCYGCCAAARCCTAACAACGCTGGGCCAATTGTGCGCRGCCCTATGGGACTCCCAATCACYGKCAGTTGTGATACAGACTGGAATCGAACCAGGGTCTGTAGTGATGRCTCTAGCACTGATGCAGTGTCTAGCACTGCTCCACTCGGGGTCAGCTTGTCACTTAAATCTCACTATATTGATTACTTTAATTTTACTCTGCAACTCTTTCCCACTGTTTCTTCTGACTTTTTTCTCCAGTTAACGTTACAACCYTGGAAACGTTAGTGACKTGTCAAACACACCSCGGMAATGGCTGAAATGTGCTCAGTAGAATACAAATGGAATACAAAACACCAAACGATTGGCTGAGGATTTAACCCACCGCCTCGACACATCACAAGAAAAACACTATTTTTGCAGGTGTAGATTTTTTGTGGAATTAAAAAAAAGGAATTTTAATACAGTAATGTGCTGAAATGAAAACAATTTCCCAAAAAGGAACACTGGGATTATAGTGATATTATGTCTGATCTCGCAAACAATGTTCAGTATTTATAGATAGGTGTAATCTAGAAACGAGCGTTTTGATTTTAAATTGCGTGGGTATCATTCTCTTTACAAACTTGTAGAATTATGGTAACAGAACGTGACAACTGTAATGGATCATTAATGAGGCAGTCTAGACAGCACAGTTTATGATTAGAGGTAGTTTGTGGTTTCACCCATTTCAACCCTTTATATAAATGTATTCATGTATGCAAATACACCCAGTCTATACGCAAATAAAATTGTATTTATATATATATATATTTTTTTTTTTTAATACCTGATAGTTCGTTATAGGYAAAAAAGTGACATATTACAATAAATTGAATGCCTGAATTACCACCAAAAAGCCTGAACTCCATTATTTGTCCATGCCAGTACAGTGTTAATGTGCTATAATTCAGTCAATATATGATGGATTTAAACAATTCTAAAAGTTCAGAGTATCTTCATCCATTGTCCAGTGGTTGTATTCATCAGCATTGTATTTAAACTATTTAACAACTTTGATACCCATTGCTACCTTATCTGGGCTCCATACAGAGAGAAACCTTCCTCAACCATCAGCAAGGTCATCCATTCACTTGGGCTGGGCCAAGAAGAGGAAGAGGCCCTGTGACCAACTTAAGGAAGTAAACATTGTAATACCATAAGTRATTTTTAACTGACAGATTTTCCTTTGAATTCTTAGCCATAAGATTAGAAATTACGAACATGTGAAGCTCAATAATCAAATATATCCTGRAGGTCATGTGGAAATGTATTTTAGCTATCTATTTTGGTTCACCGAAAGAGGGGAAAGTAAATTGGAGAGGAAATTATGACTGATGTACTGTACTTGAGGGGAGCCAAAATTACTTTTTGGGAGGCCATCTCAGGTAATGGTTATTGATCAATCATGTTGAGAGAGACGGGAGGCCAGTGTATTACCCACAGTCTTTACATTTTGCTAACAGGGAKAAGCGAGGAGACACAGTTACACATGAGTTGGCACATCTGCCAATTATCATTCCACTGCACATGCATTTTCAGGTCAAATACTGTTCAGGACTTTGGTATCAGAAAAGCAAAAACATAGTGAAGCAATAGCCATGTTCTATAGCAACCAGTAGTAAGTAATTGAAAACTGTGCTCATTTCCAATTATTTCCAATTATTCAAATCTCAAGAATTGTCACCCAATTCCACCAATCAGGAATCAAAGCAACAACAAGAGGGCCAAAACAAGTCTCCATCTCCACCAAAACATCAGCCTGTTTCTCTATCTGTCCCTCCCAAAAACACCAATTACATGACTTGAATTTAGACCATTAGTACTAATAGTGTCCATGAGACATAATATCTTTCCCCAGAGTGTTCCACAAGCTACCATTGCTGCTGGCGCAACAACCGCCCGTGCACATTAAAAACCCCAACACTGCTGCGTAACACCGCGTCTCATTAAAACCCCAACACTGCTCTGTAAACACCGCCCGTCTCATTAAAACCCCAACACTGCTGCTGTAACACCGCCCGTCTCATTAAAACCCCAACACTGCTGCTGTAACACCGCGCCGTCTCATTAAAACCCCAACACTGCTGCTTGAACACCGCGTCTCATTAAAACCCCAACACTGCTGCTAAACACCGCCCGTCTCATTAAAACACCCAACACTGCTGCTTAACACCACCCGTCTCATTAAAACCCAACCACAGCCAGCTCTGTAAACACCCCGCCTCTCATTAAAACCCCAACACTGCTGCTGTAACACCCCCGTCTCATTAAAACCCCAACACTTCTGCTGTAACACCCGTCTCATTAAAACACCCAACACTGCTCTGTAACACCACCGTCTCATTAAAACCCCAACACTGCTGCTGTAACACCGCCCGTCTCATTAAAACCCCAACACTGCTCGTGTAACACCACCCGTCTCATTAAAACCCCAACACTGCTGCTGTAACACCACCCGTCTCATTTAAACCCCAACACTGCTGCTTAACACCCCGTCTCATTAAAACCCCAACACGCTGCTGTAACAACCGCCGTCTCATTAAAACCCCAACACTGCTGCTGTAAACACCGCCGTCTCATTAAAACCCAACACTGCTGCTGTACACCGCCCGTCTCATTAAAAACCCCAACACTGCTGCTGTACACCACCCGTCTCATTAAAACCCCAACACTGCTGCTGTAACACCGCGGTCTCATTAAAACCCCAACACTGCTGCTGTAACACCGCCCGTCTCATTAAAACCCCAACACTGCTGCTGTAACACCGCCCTCTCATTAAACCCCAACACTGCTGCGACTAACACCGACCCGTCTCATTAAACCCAACACTCTGCTCGTAACACACCGCGTGTCATTAAACCCCAACACTGCTGCTGTAACACCACCGTCTCATTAAACCCCAACATGCTGCGGTAACACCGCCCGTCTCATTAAAACCCCAACACTGCTGCTGTACACCACCGCCCGTCTCATTGAAAACCCGCAAACACTGCTGCTGTAACACGCAGCACAAAACCGCCCTCTCTACTCTAAAACCACTCCCTAACAGCATCGTCTCATTAACCAACACTGCCGACACCGTCTCATTAAAACCCCAACACACTGCTGCGTGTTAACATCGCGTACCGCCATCTCACTTAATAAACCACCTGCTGAAACCGGTCTGACTCGCCCTCTGTAAACCTCGTCCCGCTCATTTAAAACCCCAACACTGCTGCTGTAACACCCCCGTCTCATTAAAACCCCAACACTGCTGCTGTAACACCGCCCGTCTCATTAAAACCCCAACACTGCTGCTGTAACACCGCCCGTCTCATTAAAAACCCCAACACTGCTGCTGTAACACCACCCGTGCATCATTAAACCCAACACTGCTGCTGTAACACGCCCGCTCATTAAAACCCCAACACTGCTGCTGTAACACCGCCCGTCCATTAAACCCCAACACTGCTGCTGTAACACCGCCCGTCTCATAAAACCCCAAACACTGCTGCGTAACACCGCCGTCTCATTAAAACCCCAACACTGCTGCTGTAACACCCACCCTGCTCATTTAGAACCCCAACACTGCTGCTGTAACACCGCCCGTCTCATTAAAACCCCAACACTGCTGCTGTAACACCGCCGTCTCATTAAAACCCCACACTGCTGCTGTAACACCCCCCGTCATTAAAACCCCAACACTGCTGCTGTAACCAACCCCGCTCATTAAAACCCCAACACTGCTGCTGTAACACCACCCGTCTCATTAAAACCCCAACACTGCTGCTGTAACACCGCCGTCTCATTAAAACCCCAACACTGCTGCTGTAACACTACTTGCAACCCGCAAATGAGTCCCCCCCCCCCCCAAAAGCAGAGGAGTCCGTAGTCTCGCAGCATAACACTCACAAATATACAGTGTCTAAACAATAGGCCTGTGAATATACCAGTATCGCAATATTTTTTCAAAGGCAAGAAAGAAAACATGAAGCAGACCAAAAACTATTTGGTCCTTTAAAAACCTGTTGTCTGTAAAATATTGTGTAACATAGCTTCGAAAACAAACAAATGTGACTGGATGACAACATAATTAGGTTTGTTTCCAAGTACCACGATACTGGTATCGTCACAGCCCTATTAAACAATGGCTAACCCCATTTTGTGAAATTGAGTGCTGCTACTGTGAACAGGCCAACAGATGTGAGGCTGCTGGGAGAAAAACTTCCAAGAAAAAGGATGAAGAGTCATCAGAGCGCAGATGATTGGTCCTCCTGACTCCGCAGGCTCTCTACGCCTAGATAGGATTGGCTATAAACAGTTTCACTGCAGTTTGGGGTGCCAATTAGGTTGAGCAATTGTCACAGGTCAGTTCACCGTCTGTGGCAACAGGACTGGGGGTGTGGTGATGGATGATGGTAGGTGTWGCATGTCAGAACATTAAGCCTACTTCCTTCACGGTTACAAAAACAGCTTTCGAGGAGTCTGCAATCACAGACAGCCTGTGATATATTATTCATGGCTGCAGCAGTGTAACCATTTCCCGTCTCCCATAGGGAGACAGGCATACAGTACAGACGTGTAGACAAACGTAATGACAGGGCAGGCCGTATACACTACCCCCAAAACCTCAATCCCTTTCACCTCCACCCTCTTTTCCAAGGTGGGGTCTTATTATGGGGCAGAGGGAGAGACTATGGGTCTAGGTGTTAGTAGGAAAGTGCACCCTCCCCCTACCCTTCCCCCTGTCCTTAGCAGGGCTGTCAGTAGCACAGCTAGGCATATCCATTTCCACAGGCAAGGCCACTGACACCGAGACCCAGCACCTGACACCAGGCCAGCTCAGGGGGCCGGATGCCTCAGCTCAGGTCTGACGTAAAGTTACCAAATAAAAGCTGCCCTTCTCGAAAACAGTACGCCCATAAGCAGAAGCAACGCAGGCCAGGCCCCCTTCATCCATAGGAGAAGGTAAACATGTTATTTCTGGCCCAGCCACCGTGTTAGGGGAGGAGCCCGAGCTATACAACCCCAGACCAGGCCAACCGGCACCTGTGGATGAGTTCATCATGGAGCTCTGCCAATGCCTCAGAAGTAACTGCCCCCACGGAGCACCCAGGAAACTAGTCCCAAAGACACAGCACCCAGGAAACTAGTCCCAAAGACACAGCACCCAGGAAACTAGTCCCAAAGACACAGCAATCAGGAAACTATGCCCCAAAGACACAGCACCCAGGAAACTAGCCCAAGACACAGCACCCAGGAAACTAGCCCCAAAAACAGCACCCAGGGAACTAGCCCAAGACACACCAGGAACTAGCCCAAAGACACAGCACCCAGGAAAACTAGCCCAAAGACACAGCACCCAGGGAACTAGCCCCAAAGACACAGCACCCGAGGAAAGCCCAAGACACAGCACCCAGGAAACCTCCCAAAGACACAGCACCCAGGAAACTAGCCCCAAAGACACAGCACCCAGGAAACTAGCCCCAAAGACACAGCACCAGGAAACTAGCCCCAAAGACCAGCACCCAGGAAACTAGCCCAAAGACACAGCACCCAGGACTAGCCCACAAAGACCACAGCACCCAGGAACTTAGCCCCAAAGACACACAACCAGGAACTAGCCCCAAAGACACAGCACCCAGGGAACTAGCCAAAGACACATGCACCAGGGAATAGCCCCAAAGACACAGCACCAGGGAAGCCCAGACACACGGAACTAGCCCCAAAGACACACCCCAGGAACTAGCCCAAAGACACGCACCCAGGGAAATAGCCCCAAAGACACAGCACCCAGGGAATAGCCCAAAGACACAGCACCCAGGGAACTAGCCCCAAAGACACAGCACCCAGGGAACTAGCCCAAAGCACACAGCACCCAGGAACTAGCCCCAAAGACAACAGCCAACCAGGAAACTAGCCCCAAAGACACAGCACCCAGGACTAGCCCCAAAGACACACCACAGGGAATAGCCCCAAAGACACATCATCCAGGGAACTAGCCCCAAAGACACATCATCCAGGGAACTAGCCCAAAGACACAGCACCCAGGAAACAAGCCCAAGAGACACAGCACCCAGGAAACTAGCCCAAAGACACAGCACCAGGAACTAGCCCAAAGACACAGCACCCAGGAAACTAGCCCCAAAGACACGCACCCAGGAAACTAGCCCCAAAGACACAGCCCAGACTAGCCCAAAGACACAGCACCCAGGAAACTAGCCCCAAAGACACAGCACCCAGGAACTAGCCCCAAAGACACAGCACCCAGGGAACTAGCCCAAAGACACGCACCCAGGAAACTAGCCCCAAGACACATCATCCAGGGAACTAGCCCCAAAGACACAGCACCCAGGAAACTAGCCCCAAAGACACACGCACCCAGGGAACTAGCCCCAAAGACACATCATCCAGGGAACTAGCCCAAAGACACATCATCCAGGGAACTAGCCCCAAAGACACAGCACCAGGGAATAGCCCCAAAGCACATCATCCGGGAACTAGTCAAAGACACAGCATCCAAGGACTAGACCAAAATGCAACTGTTTTGCATTGTTAGGACATGTGTGTCCCAATTTCATTAGCACCATGCCTTTAGCACCTGATAGTCAGCAGGAGTGTTGCCTAAAACACAGCCTATTGTAATGAGAAAGCCCTGGTTTCTGCTGCTGATCCTAACTGCACTATAGGAATCATCAGTTTTGCGAGCCAAGCAGCGTGCAATAAAGACATATCCTCATGATCCTAATGCTGCACAACCGAGAGAGGAGAGACTGGGCTTTCCACAGGGTTCGCTCCACCGAAAACAGAGCTAGCTGAAGGAAGCCAACTGTGTTGAGGGCATGAGAATGGAGAAGCATTCAGAACTATGCCTAAAATGTACCTTTTCTTCTCTCCCTTGAGGGTTGAATATTTGTGTGGACTGAACAGAGTGTTTCTGACTCTGTAGCTAGGAGACTCAGGAACACTTTTAAGTGATTTAATTATCTTTCAAAGATCGTCTAAGCACAGAAACGAAGGTCACGGCTGCCCTCCATCTCCTTGCCCTTTCTCTTTCAGCCAGGGGCTTCTTAAGACTGTTGCTACAG